>NW_022165801.1:0-50088 GCF_008728515.1 Papio anubis | reverse complement strand
TTTTTCTCAATATTAGAGTCATGGTAACATGTATCTAAAGCTTATTTGAAACTGCTTTTCAAGCCAGGCATGGGTGGCTCATGTCTGTGATCCCAGCACTTTGGGAGGCTGAGGCAGGAGCACCATTTGAGCTCAGAAGTTCGAGACCAGCCTGGGCAACATAGTGAGACCTCGTCTCTACTAAAAATAAACAATTAGCTAGGTATGGTGGCACACACCTGTAGTCCCAGCTACTCAGGAGGCTGAGGCAGGAGAATGGCATGAACCAGGGAGGTGGAGCTTGCAGTAGGCAGAGTTTGAGCCACTGCACTCCAGCCTGGGCAACAAAGCCAGGCTCCATCTCAAAAAAAAAAAGTAAAAGAAGAAACGAAGTAACAAGGAGGCATCCTCCTCGCAACAACGAAAGGTGGGAGGAAGGGAGGGACGGGGGGAGAGAGAGCTAGAGAGACAGAAAACAGATGGATCTTTTCCCCAATCAGTAAGAAACTTTCAAAATATTTTAATACCTTCTTTTAAATATGATTCAAACTATGTTTTTTTAAACCATAAATCACACAAAGAAATGAATCTAATTCGACCTACACACAGACTGAAATCAGTTTCACAAAGCGGTTGTTACTCTTACTAAGCGTGATGCATTCAGGTATTTTTTGTTCTATTTCATTACATTAAACAGAAAAATGCTGGTCACTGCCTACCAAGAGGTTCACACAGCTCACTGATTAAGTCAGGGGTACTTGTCACTCCCGGACACTTGGTCCCCAGCCCACCCAGCTCTCCTCTATTGGAAGCAAGCTGCCTTAGGCTATTTTAAGTGCTCTCCTTTCTCCTCCAGGAATTGGAATCTGCCCAGATGAGCCCCAGACGCTGGAGGGGTCCCAGGGGTCAGTCAGCCCTGCGCCACCCTCCGGTTCCTTTTCTGGCCATACAAGGAAGTCCAGTGAGGAGATGACTAAGCAGCTGACCTGGGGGGAGAGCAGCCCTGGAGCGGAGGCAGGACTGGCCTCTCCTGCTAGCCGTCAGCCCCTGTGGGTTTGTCCTGTGGTGAAAAGTCCCAGGCCTCCAACCAGGGAGCACCTGACCTCTCTGCTCCCTGAGAGGAATGAAGTGAGCCTCAAGGTCTGCTGGTGGAGGCACAGCCTTGCACTGAGCTCAGGCACTAAGCTCTAGTTCTACACAGAGATAGCGGGTCTGTTCTGGCCTCCCAGGGACAGGGAGATCTGGCCTGACCTTCCCAGCAATGCCTGCCTCAGTGGAGAAACCCCAGCTTCCCAGCATCAGGACACACTCTCACACCCTCCGTAGTTCCCACTGACTTCACAAAGTCCACAGTAGAAACTCAGAGTCCTACTGAGGAGACACCTGCCCAGCTGTCAGCCTGCTTCCTCCACCTGCTCTGTCACCTGTTGTCTACACCGGTTTCCCCCACCTGCTCTCTCTCCAGCTTCTTGCCCGTGTTCCCCCCACCTGCTCTCTCACCACCACCTTCCACCTGTTCCCCCCACCTGCTCTCTCACCGGCTTCTTCCACCGGCTGCTTCCACGTGTTCCCCCCACCTGCTCTCTCATCGGCTTCTTCCACGTGTTCCCCCCACCTGCTCTCTCACCTGCTCTCTCACCGGCTGCTTCCACGTGTTCCCCCCACCTGCTCTCTCACCGGCTGCTTCCACGTGTTCCCCCCACCTGCTCTCTCACCGGCTTCTTCCACCTGCTCCCCTCACCTGCTCTGTCACCTGCTCTGTCACCTGCTGTCTACACCGGTTCTCTGCTCTGGCTGCCCCCACTCATCCAGCTCCCCCACACCCTTCTTGGACACTGCCCGGCACTTCCCAGCTCCCTCACACAATGCTGCCCCTCCCCACTCACGTCCTGCTTTCTCGATGGTCTTCCCAGAGGAGGCCCCACCTTCCCAGCCCCTACCTGTTCCTCAGGTCACCATTTCCTGGAACCACCTTCCATCCCCCAGAACCTCAGCTGGGCCCTGCAGACATGTACATGCTACCGGGTGACATGGCCACTCCTCCTGCAAAGCTTTTCTAGGTGTCTGCTTTTCTTTATTCTTCAGAATGATAGAGGGTCCCAGATCCCAGGGACTTCAGGCTGCTCCCACCACAGAGCTGGCCAGAGTCCTTTGAGGCAGAGAAATGCTAGGGGTAAGTCCATGAGGCAGGGCCTGTCTCCTGGGCTGGGAGCCTGGAGTCACTGAACCAGGAAGCCAGCCCAGTGCCCAGGGCTTCACCTTCCTGCTGTGTGTTCAGTTTTGAAAGAGAGGAATACTAATGAAGTTTGCTTCACCTCCTAAGTGAGTGTGTGTGTGTATGTGAATATATGCACGTACACACACACACACACACACACACCAGCCCCTGTAAACAAGGTTGCAGGTTCCAGAGAAGATGGCTCCCTCGTCCCACAGAGAATTAAGACAAATCCTCATGAAGCAACGAGCAGAAGTCAGGGGAAAATCATTAACTTTGAATGAGAATCTGAGGAATTCATAAACATGATCTGAAATTAGCCATCTCCAGGGAAGGGTTCCAGAAGCCTATTTGGTAGGAAGAAATTTGAGGATCCACTGCCAGTAAAATTAGACTCATTCCTGGAATGTTGCCAGGATATAGCTTACAGGATAGGAAAACAAGCTCAAATTATAGGAGTGAGTGTATTTAAACAAAAACAAAAAGAACAGTCAGAAGATGGTCATATTCTAGAATAGCTGCAGGAATAAGGGAATTAAAAACAATATGCTCCAAAACCCTTCAGAGAAGGAACGCTCGGGCTCCAGACATTTGGCCTGGTTTTTTGGACAAAAGTGGTGAATTGGTCCTCTCTCCCTCTCTCTCTTTCTCCCTCTCTATGTCCTTCCCTCCATCCCTCTATCCATCCCTTTCTCTCTCTCTCCGTCTCTCTGTCTCTCTCTCCCTCCCTTTCTTCCTCTCTATCTCCCCCTTTCTCTCTCTCTCTCTCTCCCGCTCTCCACCGCCCCCTCTCTCTCTGTCTCCCTGCCTGCTTCTCTGTCCCCTCCCTGCATCCCATACACATCACGGTAGAAAGGCTCCTTAGGATCATCCCACACCCTCTGTGGCCATCCACACCTGTCAACCTTCCCTCTGATCTGTATACTGTCCTGGTTTTATTCTGCCCACCTGAAAAAGCTCGGCCATGCAGGTAGAAGATGATGCTGTTCTATTTCCATGATGCCAAATGCCTAGAAATTAAGGGGAAAACCCATTCACCAAAAAAATGGGATTTTATGGAGAATCTTAGCATTCACTTCTGTTATCCTCCTTTTTTTTCTTTTGTTTAGGTCTGTGTCCTGGGAAGCTCTGGGATGAACATGACTCGTGAGCACAGACGCCGCCCTGACAGAGGTTCATATATGCTCGGCTTCATCCTCGGAACTTTACACTCACACTTGACTCACCCACTTTACATGTCTTTTTTTTTTTTTTTTTTTTGGCCTGACTTTTAGAAAACCAATCTGAGAATAAAGTTTAAAAAGAGAGTTTCTGAATCCTTAACTGAGGTCAAAATCTTGGAGTGAAAGCCAAAGATGCAGTGTCCAAGGAGTCAGGGGAATGGGGGCATCTTCGAACCCAGAATCAGTCAGCAGTGGGGAGAAAACAAGGGCTTCTATGTGCGGCTCCCTGATGAGCACTTGGAAAGCAAATGCGTTTCAGTCCAGAAGAAGGTCAAGTGAGGAAATGACCTAAATGGGGCTTATTCCTTGCCCAGCCCTGAGACTAGGCTGGAGGCCCCAGGCAGGAGAGGGAGGGCCAGGCCCCATAAGCCTCTCACCACGGAAAACGATGATGGGCCAGGAAGCTGCAGAGTGAGTCGACCTTCTTGCCCTCTCTGCAGAGGCCTGGCCCTTGTGAGTGAACCCCCTCACTCCCTCTTCTTATTTAGTCTGGCTACTGTTGGCATATTAAAGTTGGTGATCATTTGGAACATGAGTGCTAAACTGAATTTTGTTAATTCTAATAATTTATCAGAGCATTTTTATATTTCTAGGAAACAGAATTATACATTATCCTCAGAATTATTTTATCTTTCTGGTTAATAACAAGTTGCCCTGCCTTCCCACTGGGTGTGAGTGCATCTCTGCTAATGTGGGGCATGAGAATGGATGCCAGAGGCAGAGCAAGCAGCTCAGAGGCCATAGCAGCTATTTATTTTTTTGTTTATTTATTTTGAGATGGAGTCTCACTCTGTTGCCCAGGCTGGAGTGCAATGGCGCGATCTCAGCTCACTGCAACCTCCACTTCCTGGGTTCAAGCGATTCTCCTGCCTCAGCTTCCAGAGTAGCTGGGATTACAGGCACCCACCACCATGCTGGGCTAATTTTTGGTACTCTTAGTAGAGACGGAGTTTCACCATGTTGGCAAGGTTGGTCTTGAACCCCTGGCCTCGGGTGATTCACCCACCTTGGCCTCCTAAAGTGCTAAGATTACAGGCATGAGCCACCATGCCCGGCCCATTGTGGCATCTTAATCACAGAGTGAAGAAGGCCTGGACCCAGCATGAAGATGATGAAAAGGGGGAAGAGCAGCTCTCTCACCTATAGTGTTGCCAGGCGCTTCCAACTTTCAACATAAGGGACACTAAATAGCTTTCCCAACGAAAACAACTGAGATGTTGGGTAAAACCTACAAAAATGCATCTTTGTAAGTGCATTACTGGGCTGGCATTGAAGGATGGAATCCACAGCAGTCGATAAGGAATTGGCGGGAACCAAAGTGGAATTTATTTTTCTGTTTAGACAGTTGCACAGAGGATGGGGCATCAGAAACAAAACCAGATGTCTCTCCAAAATGAGGTCAGAAATCTGACATCTTAGACTTAAAATAAAAGCCCACCTCAGAGCAGGAGCAGCAAGGAGAGCAGCTGTCCCTGCATTGGTGCTGGGTGGAGGGAAAACCACTGACCCTGAGAACCGACGAGAAACAGTCCTCCAGGAGTTCATGTTGGAAGACCTCGGCGAGCATGGTCAACCGACGTATACTGTGGCCATCGCTAACTTCACCTCTACCCCATGTGAGTGAACATCTTTGCTGAAACAATGCAACCCTGTCCTCAAAAATATCTCCCCACTTAAAATTCCAAAGGAAGATAAGTCCCCGTGAAAAAGCTAAGCAAAACATAAGTAAAATGAAAGTACTGTGGATACATCCAATTCAAGAAACAAATTACAGAGCCACAAACTAAAATGTGGAAAAGATCACCGCTGGCAAAGTATCCACTGCCAAGTGTCTCCAAGTAAGAGACTGCATTTCATAAAAAGTTAGACACGCCCCTCTGTGGCCTCACACTTGCCTTCTCAGGCATGTTCGTCCCCCCAGACGCCTTTGCACTGCCTTCCTCTCCAAGAGACACATACGGGGCAAGAATATTTAGGCAGTGATCGTAGACATAGAAAACACTTGAAAGCCACCCAAATACATCTCTATCAAGGAAAAAAGCTGGCATAGTCACATTGTGGAATATGATACAGCTGTGAAAATGAACTGCCGTTAGAAGCATCAGCAATGAAAAATTACAGTGAACAAAGGAAATACTGAAAATACACGCTATCTCATATACAGTTCACAAACTATAACATATGACATGGCTGAATAATATACAGAGAAATGATATAACTTATGAAAAGCAAGACAAACATTAACACATTAGTCCTATGTCTGGGTGAAGAAGGGAGACCCAGGTGATCCAAGAAGGGCGTATTGTAGCCTTTCAAGACACTCGATGCTAATGCATGATGACATCAGCGCAATTATTAATCTATCAGATTATGCATTCAGTTTTGTTTGTTTGTTTGCTTTTGAGGCGGAGTTTGGCTCATGTAGCCCAGGCTAGAGTGTAATGGCACGATCTCGGCTCGCTGCAACCTCTATCTCCTGGGTTCAAACAACTCTCCCACCTCAGCCTCCCGCGTAGCTGGGATGACAGGTGCCTGCCATGATGCTCAGCTTTTTGTATTTTTTTAGTAGAGACGGGTTTCACCACATTGGCCAGGCTGGTCTTGAACACCTGGACCTCAAATGATCCAGCACCGGCCAGTCTCAAAGTGCTGGGATTTCAGACATGAGCCACTGTGCCCAGCCAACCTTTTATAGACTCTTAGGTGTCATATATATTTCCATAATTAAATACAAAAACAAAATATTTACTGTAGTTTGTAAAATGGCTGAGCAATAAAATGTTGCAAACTTTTAAACATCAAACCTGTTGTATAGGCTCATAGTGACCCCCTATTGCTTTCTGTGGTAAGCTCCAATTGGTATTTCATTGTTATTTTCTAAAAACTAGGTGAACAGATGAAAAACAGAATTCAGTTTTAAAACAAGATATTAAGATAATGTTACTGGTTGAAAGTGTCCAGGTTGTTGGTGCCTTGAACCAAGAATTGGATGCAATGCAAAAATGGAGCAAGGAAAGAATGAAGCAGCAAAGCAGACATTTACGGAAAATGAAAGCACGCTCCACAGGGTGGGAGCGCCTGAGCACAGGGAGCCCGTTACTGAAGTCTCTGGGGTTGGAATCCCCTCTAGAGGTTTCCATTGGTTACTTGGTGTGCACCCTATGTAAATGAAGAGGAGGAAGTACAATTACAATGTCGTGTACTCGGTGTATGCCCTGTGTAAATGGAGAGGATATTTCCTGTCATAGCCCAAGAGTTTCCATTTGATTTAGTTCTCCGAAGTCAGGGTGAATCGGCCTTATGTTCCTGCCTCCAGACCCTTTTCTCCGGCCTCCGTGGAATGGATGGCAGGACATGGAAAAGTGTTCTGTCCAAATGACATGCCCCAGGGCACTGGCAGCTGAGGACGAGAGGGAACCAGTTGGTGTCACTGAGGAACGCTCACCCGTGTCTCCACACCGCACAGAACAAAGTGAGTGTCCTTGTCCTGAACCCTCTGAAGTGAGTATCTCGCCTCAGAGCTTTCATGAAACCCTTTTTTGGAGAGGCTCCTTCTCTCTCCTTCTGCAGCCACAAGGCAGCAGGGATAGCCCCTCTCACGCTGAAATTCTTCTAAAAAGAAAAAGAGAATAAAATAATAGAATTAATGTAATGAATAATAAAATAATGAAAATGAAACTTTTTTTACAGAAGCAGCTCTGGAATTTCATGTATTGGTGGCATTAAAAGCAGAAAATGGGCCTATAGGCGTGGTAGAGTGGCTCACGCCTGTAATCCCAGCACTTCGGGAGGCCGAGGCGGGAGGATCACGGGGTCAGGAGATCGAGACCATCCTGGCTAACACGGTGAAACCCCGTCTCTACTAAAAATACAAAAAATTCGCCAGGCATGGTGGCGGACGCCTGTAGTTCCAGCTACTCAGGAGGCTGAGGCAGGAGAATGGCGTGAACCCAGGAGGCAGAGCTTGCCATGAGCTGAGATTGTCTCACTGCACTCCAGCCTGGGCAACAGAGCAAGACTCTGTCTTAAAAAAGAAAGAAAAAGAAAAGAAAAGAAAAGAAAATGGGCCTATTATAGAGCTCAATTTAATGGCAAAATTTAAGGAAAGAATAAAAAGACTTCTGCTAATAATGATGACATGAGCTGCTCATATTGCCATTTTCTCTGGGAACCAATATTGGGGAGGAGGTGGGAGCACCTGCCACCAGGCTCCAGGTGATTTTCAGGCTGTTCCCCCAAATCACTGCAGCCTCTTCCCTGCTCGTCCCTTGATGCTGCTGCCGTGCCGGGTGTCCTGTGTGGTAGGAGGCACCTCGGCAGCTTCCAGTGGGATAGGCTTGTGGCATTCTGAACCTGAATGCCGTGATCACTAGGAAGTGAGGAGACACAAGCAGGAAGGGTTCAGGGATGGAGCGGCCGCTTCTCAGGGATCAGTCTCAGGCCTGAGCTGGGAAGAATCTCCTTCCAGGACAATGGCTCCAAGGCTGAGGTCAGCTGTTTCTGTGCATTGATGACTGACCTGCATCCACAGTATCTGGGCTCCTTTTTCCAGAGAAGTGATGTTAGAACACACCTTAGAGAAATGGGCACTGGTGGATTTCAATTCTAGCCTTCAGAAACCCTCCAAATGGAAATTGAGCTAAGGGATGTAGCTGGAGTAAGTAAACAACTTTAGGTCCTGGACAACAATTTTCACATACAATATAGTATGCAGGGAAAAACGAAGCCTCAGGACCCCAATTCACAGCCAAAAAGAAAAAAACATTAAGCTGGAAGCTGAATCATGCAAGAAACTGCTTTCCTTTTGTTTCTATAAGCAGATAGCTACAGATAAAGGGTTACACATATCTCCTAGGAAGCTGGTCTATATTCACTTTATCTTATGTAAGACAGTTTACGCATGTGAGATAGAAGACATAACTGACCATTCCCGCTTTGTCTCTTTCTCTTACCCAACCTGAGAGTTGACCACAGGCTCCGTCTTTCACCTCCAGCCACCTTTTCACCAGCCACCTTCCCCTCCAGCCCACCCCTTCCACCCAGCCCACCCTTCTCTTGGCCACCCCTTCCCTCCAGCCCACCTGCCCTTCCCTTCCGGCACCTCTTCCTCCAGCCCATCTTTCCTCAGCCCACCCTTCCCTTTAACTTTACTGAGCCCTCCAAAATCATCTTGGGAGGAAGGCTGGACCACAGACTGTTTCTGTGATTCTGTGTTTTTTCTTCAAGCATGTCATGGCTTGAGAATTAACTTTCAATGGATTGAGATCGGTCAGGTACCTTTTGGTTTACAATGTCGCATGCCTCGGCGCTCCTTTCAGCTCTCCTCTTTTACCAAGGAGGGAGGGTGGTCCATGATCCCAAACCCCTTCCATCCATAGGTTTCTAGGGGACACAATTACCCTAAGAGATTAGAGAGAGCATCATAAAATAGAAATGTAGTATGTGGCAGTTAAACCACGCTGCATAAAACAGAAGATTCAAGCTAACAGAGGCTCATACATATAAAGTCTGTCTTTCACATGAAGAAAGGAATCTGAAGGCGGCAATCCTCCCCTGTGCACTGGATCTGCGATCTTATCAAAGATCCCAGTTTCTCCTATCATTCCCTCAGGCACTTTGACTGAAGGTGGTTGTATCTTCTAGGTCACCTCATGCCCCAAGAGAGCAGCTTTGTTCCTGCAATCTGGCTGCATTCAAAGCAGCAGGAAAAAGAAAAAATAAAACAATGTCGTACTCAGTAGTTTGGCTTCTTTTAAGTCCTTTTGGATGTCCTGCTCAACAATTCTACTTATATCACATGGGCCAGAATGCATCAACATGGCCACATGGGTGTACAAAGACAGCTGGGAAATGAAGCATTTAGTGCGGAGCCTTGGTCAGAAGAGGAGGAAGAAATGGATGTTGAACCAACTGTTTCTGTCACATGGCGTTTTAGTTGAGCTTGGAAGGATGAGTGGGTTATTCACAGACAGGCTTGGAGAGAGACACAAGAAAGGATTGTGTGTGGAAGAAGCACGTCGGGAATTCGCAGGATAAAAAGAGTCTCTCCCTCACTGCAGATTCTTCTTGCTAAAAACTCAAGGAGCTGAATTGGCTGCACTTTTCTTTCTGAATTTAGAAGATTTACAATTCAATTATATGTAACGCTGAGACATCATCTTCTTGGGGATTGTTTAAACACTAGTGTGTTTGCGTTGGGGAAAGAGAAACCTAAGACCCAAGTGCAGGGGGAGGGAGTTTCAAGGTTTCTGGAACAAAATGCTGGAAGGAATTCAGGCAAAATATTCCATGGTCTTCTGACTGCTCTCTGGTGCCTGTTGTGAAGTCTAAAAGCTGTGATGCTCCCCAGGAATGGCTGTGTTCTGAAAGCTTTTCCAGGAAAGTGCTTGAGCTGGGCTACATTGTTAGCTCTCTGCTTCTCAGAAAGAGCCTTCTCGAAGTCCAGAGGGCACTTAGATAAGACGGATTACATGGCACTCAAGGTTTCCTCCGTGGTTTTCTTCCAGACATCTCTGAGGCATCAGAAGCAAGGGTCAACAACTCAGTGTCAGAGAATTTTTAAAATGAATCAAATATTTGGATGAAGAAACCTTATTCAAATTTATGCCTATTATTTAGCATTTTTATCTTTTACAAAGCAAAACAAAGCTATAAACTACTCACTGCTAACTGTGAGGAAGAGAATCCTAAAACTTTTTGTCTTAGCCTGTTTCTGCTTCTCTTGTAGAATGCCTGAGACTGGGTAATTTACAAAACAGAGATTCACTTCTCACAGTCCTGGAAGTGGGAGGCACAGGGACAAGGGTAGTGGGCATCTGGCAAGGACCTTCGTGCTGTGTCATCCACAGGGAGGTGGAAGGGCAAGAGAGCATGGAAAGGAGTAAGAGGGGTCAAACTCACTTTTGTAACAGACCAACTCTTGTGATAAGGAAACCCACTCCCCCAATAACAACATGTTACCCCAAGTCCACACATGAGGGCGAAACCCTCATGACCTGATCACCAAGATCCTCCCCTCAGCACTACTGCATGGGGATTTGATTTCAACACTTGAAAATTTGGGACACTTTCAAACCATAGTAAAGAAGAAATGGCAAACATAAATTACTTATACAGTGTTTATCACTAATAATAAGGTATGCACAAAACATCGTTGATAGTCTATATTCACTATAATATGTTGTGCTCTATTTTCATGTTAATTCATGCAAAGAAATAAAAAACAAAGAGAAAGATTTTTGAGACAGGTATTCCAGAAACAGCACCATAACGTGGATTAAACTGAAACTGGTGGAAGTAATTGCTTTAAAAACCTTTTTATTTGCTGGTTGTTTTGGAAGTCAGTGGTGACATTTCAAGGAGGAGTTGTCATTGGGAAGGCAGATTTCAGGAGGCTTTAGTAAGAGTGCGTGAGGAAGATGGGGAAGGAAGGAGGACAGGTGACTTAGAAAGATTCTTGGTGGCAACTGGAAGTACAGAAATAGAATGGTGACTTCGGTGAGGCATTCAAGGAATGTTGTGCTTTTTGCTTCTCTGCTCTGTCCTCTCCCCATTTCTCTTTCCATCTCTCTCCCCATCTCTCTTTCCATCCCCCTCCCCATCTCTCTTTCCATCTCTCTCTGCCTCTCACTTTGTCTGTCCCTGTTTCTCCCTCTCTGTGCCTCTCTCCTGGTTGCTCTGTCTCTCTCTGTCTCTTTTTAAGATTCTGTGTGTGTCTGTGTCTCTCTCTTCCCCTCATCTCTTTCTCCATCTTTCTATGTCTCTCTGTGTCTCTGCTTCTCTGACTTTTTCGGTCTCTCTCTCTCTGTCTCTCTCACTTTCCTTCTTTCTTTCTTTTTCTTTCTTCTTCTTTCTTTCTTTCTTTCTTTCTTTCTTTCTTTCTTTCTTTCTTTCTTTCTTTTTTTTCTTTCTGTCTCTCTCTCTCTCTGCGTGTGTGTGTGTCTCATTCTCTTGGTATCTCACTCTCACTCTCCATCTCGCAGCTCTCTTTGGTTTCACTATGCGAGCTGACTCTCCCCACCTGATGATCCAGTGGGATTAGCAGGAACAGTGGACTTCACCCCACCACCATATCTGTGCCATCCATGAACTGAGGCAGAGGAGAGGACTGATCTTGCTACTTGGCCTGGACGTGCTGACCCTCAGGATGTACGGCAGTGGAAGGAACAGCTCCTGGAAGGTCAGAGTGGAGTTCTGTGATGGATGGGAAGTGACAAGTATGTTGAGCAACAAAAATGACCCTTTACTTGGTCTATGGCAGCAAGGCTAAAATTGAGGAATCCTAGGGCCTTAAATGACTGGCCCATTGTGGCAAACACTTTTTTAAACAAAAAAATAGCCCCTTGGGCCGTGTGCGGTGGCTCAAGTCTGTAATCCCAGCACTTTGGGAGGCCTAGACAGCCGGATCACAAGGTCAGGAGATCGAGACCATCCTGGCTAACACGATAAAACCCCGTCTCTACTAAAAAAATGCAAAAAACTAGCCGGGCAATTGCGGACACCTGTAGTCCCAGTTGCACAAGGGAGGCTAGAGGCAGGAAGATTGGCGTAAGCCGGGAGGCGGAGCTTGCAGGGAGCTGAAATCCGGCCACTGCACTCCAGCCTGAGGCGACAGGCGAATACCTCTCAAAAAAAAAGCCGAGTGTTCTTGACCACCTCTTAAGCAATAAAATTGACCCGTGAACAACGCAGAGGCTTAAGGGTGCCAACCCACCATACAGTTGAAATTCGGAAAATAGCTTTTGACTACGCCAAAAGGAATTTACTAATAGCCTATTCTTGTGTGGAAGCCTCAGTGATCACGCAGAGAGTCGATTGCTGCACATTTTGTGTTATATGTATTAATATAGTGTATTCTTACAGTAAAGTAAGCTAGAGGAAATAAAGCCATCATAAGGAAAATGTGTTTACTATTCATAAAGTGGCTCATCATAGAGGTTCTTCTCCTCATTCTTGCATTGAGTAGGCTGAGGAGGAGGAGGTGGGAGGAGAGGAGGAGGGGTTGGTCTTGCTGTCTAAGGGGTGGCAGAAGTGAAAGAAAATCCATGTGTAAGTAAGTGACCCACACAGTTTAAATGCTGTTCAAGTATCAACTGTTTGAACAGGGAGGCTTTGAAGTGATCTCTTTTTTTTTTTTTCCTTGAGACAGAGTCTCACTCTGTTGCCAGGTCCCAGGTGCAGTGGCTCGATCTTGGCTTACTGAAATGGAGTGACTTCTTTTCCAAATAGGGCATGTGAGGGAAAGGGGGAGGAAAATGGCAAAAGTCTGCCCCACAAACTCAGGACCAAGATCCCCAATTTCTTCCCCTGGTGAGTGGGGCTCTCAGGCTGTAGAACCACAAAGTGGCTGGGTTCAAAAGACCACCAAGGCTCTGGGCTTGGTCTTCCAAGCGAAGAAGAGGGTATCTGGGCCCTCCCAAGTGTGGGGAAAAGAAAGAGAGATCAGCCTGTTACTGTGTCTATATAGAAAGAAGTAGATATAAGAGACTCCATTTTGTTCTGTATTTGAGATACTGTTAATCTGTGACTACACAGCACTTGTCCTTGCAAGAAGACATGTGCTGCAGTGACTCAGAGTTTAATGCAGTTTTGGGCTGTGCAGGATATGTCTTTGTTAAACAAGTGCCTGAAGGCAGCTTGCTGGATTAAAAGTCATCACCATTCTCTTAATTTCAACTACCCAGGGACTGCATTACATGGCCAAGGTGGGGACCTCTGCCTAGAAGCTAGGCATTGTCCAAGGATTTCTCCCCATGTGATAGACTGAAACAATAATGCTAAAAGGTTTATGGAGATGTTTGCATATGCATCTCCAAGGCACAACATTTCCTTTAGACTATTCATGTCACAGAGATTTTTGTTAGTATGTCTTACTGCCACGTTCCTCCCTGTGGTCCTATTAAACGTCCTGCCCTCCCTTATCTTTAAGATGGTAAAGATAATTATCAATAAATACTAAAACTCAGAGACCGGTGCGTGGTCCTCTGTAAAGCTGGCCTCCGTCCCCTGGGCCCCAGCACTCTTTCTCTATACTTTGTCTCTGTGTCTTTTTTTTTTTTGGAGGCCAGTCTTTGCTCTATAGCCGGGCTGGAGTCACGTGGCCCGGATCTCAGCTCACTGCAAGCTCAGCCTCCGGGTTTGTCCATCTCAGCCTCCCGAGTAGCTGGGACTACAAGCGCCACGCCACCTCGCCGGCCCCTAGTTTTTGTATTTTTGGTAAGAGGCGGGGTTTCACCGTGTTAGCCAGGATGGTCTCGATCTCTGTTACCGTGATCCGCCCGTCTCGGCCTCCCAAGTGCTGGGATTACAGGCTTGAGCCACAGCTGGCCAGTGGCTGTCTTATTACTGCCAGTCTGCACCTAGCAGCCCGGTGTGGAGGGCAGGCACTTGCCCAAGAATGCAGAGCTGCCCACCCCCTGGATGGTGAGCCGCAGCTCTGGCCCTGTCCTGGTCTGGGCTTCCTCCTCCTCCTGCAGGGCCGCAGCCCTCCCAGGCTCAGGAGTTCTCAGCCAAACCTTACGTGGATTTAGCCAGGTGGGGCGATGCTTGCAGGCAGAGGAAGAGGTCTGCAGCTTACATTTAGAATCTCCAATGTTGACACCCAAAAAAACATAAAACAGGATGCTGGCATAGACAGCAGAGAATAACAGCGGTGCTGCAGCACACAGGAAGAACATTGCGTGTTCATGGCCGGTGAGTTTAAAATATCTCAGTGAATTTTCCCTTGAATGCCTCAATTAGAGTATGCAGTTCAGCTGGGGGCAGCAAAGAAACTTCTGAGAGACTGAGTAGTTATGAATTCAAGCTTGGACACAGTGACAGGTCACACGGAGTCTCTGGAAGATACCTGTCAATCAATATTCAAGAGTAGCATTTATAACTGGAAGCATAGGTTATATCTGACCTCATCTGACATGGCTTAAATCATGATTGTTTTCTAACTGGGAAATCCATGCGCTTATTTGCCAATAGCAAAGAACCATCTCTCTGCCACTTTCTGACATAATGCTAGTCATTAGGGAAATGTTCTGATGATGTTCGTGAAAGAACAAACCAGTGTCTTCCGCTTTTATACCATCCATTTCACACATACGGCTCTTGCTGTTTCCATGTGACACTAAAAGTATCGGGAGTGCCAGGAAGTCTCTTTGATCATCGTTCTCCAACGTGCTCAGGAGATGAAGAGTCATTCTGTGAAGTGGACTTCAGGCCAACACCACAGAAAATGTCCTAGAGAAAGTAAAACTTGTAATGGCATCATACTTTACAGAAATAATGCAACTTCTTTCTTTCATTTCTAGTTTTCAGGTATTAATTTTAATTGGTTCAGGGCAACCTGTTTCTGCATCAAAGTCTTGGGAAGCTTCTACCTGGTTTTATTTTGTTTATTATTTATTTATTTATTTATTTATTTAGAAATAGAGTCTCACTGTGTCACCCAGGCCAAAGTGTAGTGGTATGATCACGGCTCACTGTAGTCTCAACCTCCCAGTCTCAAGCCAATCCTCAGGCCTCCACCACCCGAATAGCTGGGACTACAGGTGTGCCACCATGTGCTGCTAATGTTGTATTATTATTTTTTTTTTTTTTTGTAGAGACAGGATCTCGTTATGTGGCCAAAGCCGGTCTCCAACTCCTGGTCTCAAGCAATCCTTGTGTCAGCCTTCTAAAGCACTGAGATTATAGACCTGAGCCCGGCACACAGCTGATTATTTTATTTTTTTCAGAACTCATGCAACCTGATTCTTTTTTTTTTTTTTTTTTTTTTTTTTTTTTTTTTGGGGCAGTCTGCATCTGCCGCCCGGAGGCTGGAGTGCAGTGGCCCGATCTCCAGCTCACTGGCTCCGCCTCCCGGGTCCGCGCCATTCTCCTGCCTCCCAGCCTCCCAGAAGTAGTTGGGACTTCCATTTCCGCCACAGCCCGGCCTATTTTTGTATTTTTTTTAGTAGAGGCGAGGTTTCGTGTTAGCCAGGATGGTCTCGATCTCCTGACCCTCGTGATCCCACCGTCTCGGCCTCCCAAAGTGCTGGGATTACAGGCAGCGAGCCACGGCGCCCGAGCACGCCCAGCCTGATTCTTAATACATAGGAAAGAAGCCAGACAAGAGTAATTACACACACACATGATGTGAGTGCCATTGGCATAGACAAGAAAGTAGGATTAATAAAATAAAAAGATCCGCATGTAGCAGTTGGCTGTGGGCTTGGATATGGAATCCAGCACTTTTTATTTTTTATTTTTTTAGGAGATAGTGTCTCACTCTCTTGCTCAAACTGGAGTGCAGTGATATAATCATATCTCACTGTAATCTCAGGCGCTCCTGAGTTCAGAGTGATCCTCCTGCCTCAGCCTCCCAAGTAGCTGGGTTCTAGAGTGCCATCACTCCAGGCTAATTTTTTTTTTTTTAATTTTTGTAGAGACGAGGTCTCCCTGTATTTGCCCAGGCTAGTCTCAAACCTTGCCATGACCTCAAGCAATCCTTCGCCTTGGCCTCTAAAAGCAGCTGGGATTGTAGGTGTGAACCACTGTACCCGGTCAAGACCAACCCCACCTGTTTTTCTGTAAGTTTAGCATCTAGATACAAAGCAAAATAATTTTGAAAGAATCAAGGAATCTGAAGGGAAGCTGGTGGGAGGAATGAGCTGAGGCAGCGTTTTCTGGTCTCGGTTTTGCTTATTCTTGGACTCCAAAGTCCTGAAGATCTGAGAGAAGAGGAAAGTGAGAAAGGGATAGAAGAGCGGAGGAAAGGAGGAAGGCTGTGTCTCTGAGGTTGCAGATTAGTCCAAAGGCTCAGTGGCTGGGAAGGAAGGAAGAAACCCCAAGGCCGAAGGTGGAGTCAGGGAGTCCTGGGTCCAGCAGAACTGGAGGAGGAGGGGCTGGGAGCCAAGGCCTTCCTGCTGCTTACTGCTCTTTTGGGGGCGGAGTCTTGCTCTGTCGCCCAGGCTGGAGTGCAGAGTGGCTGATCTCGACTCAAGCTCCGCCTCCCGGGTCCTACCATTCTCCTGCCTCAGCCTCCCAGTAGCTGGGACCACAGGCGCCTGCCACCACCACGCCAGCTGGATTTTTGTATTTTAGTAGAGGCGGGGTTTCACCGTGTTACAGCCAGGATGGTCTCGATCTCCTGACCTCGTGATCCACCCACCTCGGCCTCCCAAAGTGCTGGGATTACAGGCTTGAGCCACGGCGTGCACAGCCTCAACTGCTTAGGCTTTTATCCAAATTTGATCGTCCAGCACATTTGTAGAACTCAAACCAAGTCCTCCAGTGTAACCAAGGCAGGAAGGGGGAGGAGGATGATGAGTGCCCCACCTGATGATGCGCTGGCTTTTATCCCGTCCTGGAGATGACTCTTTCTCAACTCGGGAGGATGCTATGGGGAGGGAATCCAGGAAGGAGGACCCCAGAGGTCGTGGCAGGGTGAGGTTCTGCTCTTCATCATCCCCGAGCAGAGGGGAAAGTCCCAGCAGACATTTGGGGAGCCTCTACACGTGGTTCTGGGACTCTGAGTGGAGGTTCAAAGATGTCCCCAGGTACGCCAGACTCAAACCTAAAAAAGACCCATTCTTCCAGATATGCCCAGACTGGAACCTATATAGGCCATCCTTCCTAGCTTTTCTCTGGAAAAGCAGGCTTAAAAGAGTATCGACTAAAAGGGGCCACCAGGAAGACAGAAGTCCTATCTTTAAAAAAAGATAGATTTTTTTTTAAAAAAAAGAGGCACTGAGGCTCTGACCCATCTGAGCACAGAGTACATGCTCGGCAGCATCTGTCAGAGCAGAGCAAGTACACACATGCTCTCCATGCCCTGTGCTCCCAGCACCCGTGCCCCCTCACCCATGCTTCACACGCCCGTGCTCCCCACACCCGTTCTCCCCGCACCCGTCCTCTCCACGCCCATGCTCCCTACACCTATCTGTGCTCCCCATGCCTATGCTCCCTGCAGCCTTGCTCCCCGCACTGTGCTCCCTGCGCCCATGTCTGCTCCTCAAGCTCTCTTCCACTGATTTCCTCTGTACATCCCTCTTGATAGTCACTGTCACCTCGAATCACCTGGCTAAATGGAGGTAAAGAAAAAGTCTAGAGTAGCACATTGGAGGACAGAGTGGAAGTGGCTATTTACCAAGCAGGGCTATGAGATGAGCGCATCTGATCCCCATTAATCCTGACGGTCAGTTGATTAGCCCTGTTCAACAGCTGGGGACACTGAGGTGTGGAAGGACGGGCTTGCTTACCCCGGACGATGCTGACAGTGTGGGCCCAGCCCAGTCCCACAGCCACCAGGAGGAGGCTCCTCACTGGGCAGGCGCCGAGGTGCAGCCCAGAGAACGCTTGGGACCCTGGCACAGACTCCTCAGGAAGGAAAAGGAGAAAGGCCCGAGAGACTCAAGCAGCACAGAAGAAGGTCACCCACAAGTTAAAAATAGATGTTTGTGCTTTACCGTCCCAGCGTGCTAAAAATCTAACCTGCTCACAACTACGGCCTGACGTGAGCCCAGCCTCCTGCAGCACTGGGCTAAGCGAGAGACGTACCTGCCCCTCTCCCGACAATAGCAGACTCGGCAGCTATTCTTCAATGTACTTGACACCCTTCCGTGAGGATTAAGCGACACTCTGTCGACACTGGCTAAGTTTAATCCCGACACAGCCAACCATCTAGATCTGCAGTGAACAAACAACTTACTTCGGATGATTCTGCCACTAACAAAGACCCTGAATCTCCCACCAAAGCGTAGTGACACGACTTACCTTTCTGTTTTCATTTCAGGTACACTGGCCCACACGACCTAATTTACCTGCTGATAATGCCTTGGAAAGACCACCAGGGGGCCCCACACCATTTTCAGCTTTAGAGGGATGTGAATTTCCCTTGGATGAGAAAGGTGATGGGGAAATAAAACAAGGATCCAAAACAGATGCCTGTGTGTTTCCTGGGAGTGATAAAGTCAGGAACTGCCTCTCTGTGTCAGGCGAGGGAGTAACAGAGACAATGGCACCAACTCCTGAGACAGAGGACCTGATGCATGGTGCGGCCACCGCCTGTGGCCCAGGAAATTCCAGGGAATGTAGACCCCAGTTGCATGGTACAGCCACCATCTGCGACCACAGAAATTCCAGGGAACGCAGACCCTCAGTCACATGGTACAGCCACCATGTATGGCCACGGAAATTCCGAGGAATGCAGACCCCATTCGCATGGTGCAGCCACAGCCTGCAGCCACAGAAATTCTGGAGAACGCAGACCCCAGTCGCATGGTACAGCCACCACCTATGGCCATGGAAATTCCAGGGAACAGAGACCCTCATTCCCATGGTACAGCCACCACCTATGGCCACAGAAATTCAGGGGAATGCAGACCCCAGTCACATGGTACAGCCACCACCTGTGGTCACAGAAATTCCAGGGAACATAGACACCAGTCGCATGGTGCAGCCACCACCTGTGGCCATGGAAATTCTGGGGAATGCAGGCCCCAGTCTCTAAAGTATGAACTTCACTGCAGTGAATGTGGAAGAGTTTCTCTCTGTGCAGAGCTCAGTATCCAGAAGGGAAGTCGGCCCCAGGAATGCCTTCCTCCTCTTCAGAGCTCAGGGCCTAGGGCTGACACCCTTGGGAGGGGTCCTTGTTCAGCAATTGTGCCTGTGGAGGGTCCCCCAACACTCACCGTGCACCTCCTAGGAGCGGAGGCTACAACAGGGAGCCAGAGACCAAGCTCTGCTCAGACAACAGTGAGCTGATGGCCTTCCACTCTAAGTTCCAACTGCATGGAATGTGTATTCCATGAATGCTTGTTAAATGAATGATTCATATAAGGTCATCTGTGCTGACCTTTGCTGGTCTGCTGACTGTGAGCTTCAGAGCATAGACCTCATTCCTGGAGCAGCCAGCTCTTCCCAGAGCGACGGCCGCTGGAGGGCAAAGCCCAGAGCTTCTGTCCTGCAGCAACGCACTCAGGACCCTGCGCTGGGCACGCTGGGGGCCTCTCCAGCAGAAGATCCCCAGCCCTGACCTTGCAATACCAGTGAACCCCAGGGGAGTCCCAAGTGCTCAAAATCAAGTAAATGTCCATTGTGATTTAACATATCAATTTTAGAAGAAAGGGCATATTGCCACCTCCCTCCTCAAACTAGGGACTATAAATCGATCCATCACCCTAACTGAGACTCTGCCTTAAATTCTGCTAAAACTACCATCCAAACACTCAAATTTACATTAGCGTTAAGGGAAAAAAAAACTAAACCAAACACCTGTAAGAAACGGTCAAGTAACCTGTGATACATCAACCCAAAGATTAAACATGAAAACAATGAAGTAGCAAGATATTAAAAGAATATAAACTCTATGTACATCATGGCCCAAGGTTCTAAAATTACACAGAGACAAAGACTGGAATGGAAGGGGGATATGTTGACAGATACATTTTTTATTTTTTAATTTTTAATATTACTTCTCTAATGTATGATTTGACTAACCAGATAATTCAGCAAAAAATAAAAAAATCAATTATGCCTATAGATAAATATGTAAAGAATCCTTCTCTTTGATGCCAATGGAATTAGTTTGGGTCTGACCCACAGTCTTCAATCTTTTAATTAAGACACAAAAACCATCTTTCAAGCTGTTAGAAAAAAAAAAAAAAAAAGATTGAAAACCAGGAGCCCAGAAGAAAAGGACTCGCTATGTATCACAGCGTCTCTCCACACCTCTCCACCCCGGACAGTGCTCCCTCTTTCCCCATTTTCATACCTACTGCACAAAACACTTAATAAAGAACTATCTCAATTCATGAGTCGCACAGCACAAAGGGCCAATGTCGCTGCCAAACATACCCTGCAGCCCCAAAACGAAGAGGCAACAGGTTCCTTCCTTGCTCAGTGAAGGAAGAATGAGAGGCTGCTGGTTGTAATTTTAAATCTCACACCTCAATGTCTTAGCACTTTCCTGCTTTGTTGGTTTCCAGGGCTTATTAAAATTAACCTCTACCCCCGCCCCCCCCCCCCCAGATTGAAGAGAAAAAAGAGGGCGGGGGTGCAGGCTTCCAAGAGGCAGAGCCCTCCTTCCGCGGCCACCTCTGTCTTTCTACCCACAGCAGCCCAGTTTACCAATTAGTCTCCCTTAAAGAGCAGTTTATGCTCATCGCGAACAAATGGATGCAATTGCTTCTTTTGAGATGCAGCAAGTTTTGGGCCCTCAGCAGAAAGAAAAGAAAGAAAAAAAACAGGGCACACAATAGTCATAACCTCTGCGTGGCACACACACAGAAGGAAAATTAAAGCCCTGGAGGCGGAGGCGTTCGGAAAGGGAAGGTGGAAGCAGGAAGGACACCCACAGGATAGTGGTCAGAAACAGACCACCTCACCAAAGGGCGCCTTAGACGTTCCAGAGGACAAAATGCCCCTCTTTCCAGGGTAAACACCCATTTGCCAAACTCAGCCAGTGACGGCAAGCAGGAGTTTGCTTTTTTTTTTTTTTTTTTAAGGCGTCTGAGTAACGATGAGAAGAGCAAGAAATGAGCTTAATAATGGGACTGACAGGGCCCTGGGCTGGTGACTCAGCTGATGTGCACAGCATCAAAACCCAGGTTCCTCAATGCGCTCCCTCTGCAGTTCAGGACAGCACTACAACTCACCCCATCAATCACTGCTTAAAAAATCAGTTCTAAAAAAAGACGACCCATTTGAAAGCAGCCGGAGGAGGAAGACAGAGTGTCTCACAGAATCCAACCGCTTGTAGCCTCGGAACCATAACAAGAATATGAAACTAGCGGGTCCAGTGTGAGGCAGAACAGAGACGCCGTCAGGGCTCTCAGGAGGCTGAGCGGGAAGCGCATGGCTCAGGCCCCGCAACGCCCTAATGGCGCCTGGAGCAGCCCACAGGCCTGTGTCCTTCGTGTGGGTTCACCTTCCTAGTTTCCTGGGTAAATTCAATGTACAGCATTTATTCGCCAAGAAAAGAACATTCAAATCAAACTACTGTCATAACTCTGAAGGGCTCTTAACACTCCAGTCCACACGTTCAAAAGCCCACAAATATCAGTGCTGCCACTGTGCAGGTAACAATGTTTTGGATGCATCATGCATGTAACCAGTAACGATGTTTTCATGTTTTCCGTAGCCATCTCATTCAGGATACTTAAATGATCTGTGACGACTTGATACTTAGTTATCTGTGACTTTCAGATAGATTTAACAAGGCTACCTGGCCAAGAAGGCCTCGCCCTCCTGAACCCGGGCACCGGCGCCCCTACGTGCACCCGGGGCCTGGGGAGCGCAGTCTCCACCACCTCCCGCTCTTCAATGTTAAATGTCCTCCCGGCGCGCCCGCGTCGTGGGCCCAGGCTCGGGCCCCTCCTGGAGAGCCGTTTCCACATTGCAGGGCAGGGGAAGCCCAGAGCCCGCGCCACTGACGTCCCGGAGTCCCCACTTCCTGGTCCTTCCCATCCGCGGAGGCTGGCGGGGAGGGCCTGGGACCCATTTTAGTTTTCAGTTTTGTCACGAGCCGGAAGGCGACAGCACATGCGAGCGCAGGAAACCCTTTTTTAAATCTTCCAGCGGAAACGCGAGGGGCTGCCGGACCGCCTCGGAGACGCCAGGCGGGAGCCCAGAGCACCCCCGCCGCTTCCCGCATTGCAGCAGCCGGGACCCCGCCCATGACGCGCGGGGCACAAGGTGACAGGAGGCCCGCGGGGACCCGGCCGTTTCTTCCTCGACATGCTGGGGGGTGGCGTGGGGCGGAGTTGGGGGGCGGGGGGCCACTTAGGAAGTGATCGCGCTGTACCCACGCTTCGGAGGGGAAGCCCGGCCCCGTCCTACAGCTCAGAGGCAGAACGACCCCGGAAGGTGCTCCAGGCGACCCCCTCTACCAGGCTCAATTTAAAACATAAACCGGAGAGGGTGGAAAGCTCACTATTTTCCGGATGGAGGTTCCTACCGCCATATCCCTTCCTCCTCCGCCCCACCCGGCAAGGACCCCGAGGCTGCCTTGCCGGCTCACGCTGCCCGGCAGGTACCCCTGCCGCCCCTGGGCACGGGCTTCTCCCCAGTTCTCCCCATCGCTTCCCCGCTCTTCTCCCCGGTTCTTCCCATCGCTTCCCCACCTTTCCCCGGGTCCTCCCATCGCTTCCCCCTCTTCTGCCCCGTTCCCCCATCCCCTTCGCCCTGTTCCCCTCTCTGTGTCCGTCCCTCCCTCGCCGCCCGGAGGAGGCGCGCACCTTGAGCATGTCCCCCGCTGGTCAGCACGCCGATGGCCTTGCCGGCCCCGGAGAGGTGCTCCAGGAACTTCCGCAAGGAGCCCTTGGGGGCCCGGGAGTCGTCCGCGTCCAAGGCGAGGAGGCGGAGGGCAGCCGCTAGTCCGGGTGCGCAGCAGGCAATGGAGACCCTGCCGGCGCGCGCCCGACTAGGAAACGCTGCCCCGCCCGCGCCCCCGCCCGGCCCTAGCGCCAAAGGGCCTTGACGGGCGGGGCCCAAGCGCACAGGAGGGGCTGCGGGGGTGGGGGCGCGGCTAGGGGCAGGGAAAGGGGCAGAGAAAGGGGCAGGGGCTGGCCGGGGGCGGGTGTGGGCAGGAGGACCTACGCGGGGGTCGTCGTAGGTGGCTGCCGCGCTAGCGGTGGGTGAGGTCGCGGAGGCGGGGTAGCACCACAAGTGGGCGGGGTCCCTGCGGGTGGGGCCGCGTTGCTGGTGCGCTAGCCTCGCGGGTGGGTTGGAGGACTCTGGTTGGGGCCTTTAGAGATGCCCGGAGCGCCAGGAGATGGGGCCCACCTGCCCAGCTATATTCCCTATGGGTGCACCTGAACTAGTAGGATCCTGCAGCATGTGCCTCTACTGACAGCTGCTGCATCACCTCCTGCTGTAAAAGCCCCCTTTCAGAGGTAACAGGACAATGGGGCAGGTTTTTTTCCTGGAGAAGTAAAGAACCTGAGAAATCCAGAGATTTGAGAAATCCAGGGGATTAGCAACACAAGTGACAAAGAAAAGGAGGCTGTGACATCTACACGACATGACATTTGGCAGCACGAGAGTGTACTGGTATTCCCAGAACCACCTCGCACTGCACGGCATTTGACATGTTTCCCATGCTTGTTACCTTCGGACGACACATTCAGGTAACCTTCACTTGCTAGGTTGCAGGTGGAGAGAGACTCCTGCAGACCACCAGGTGGCGCCAAGCCTCCATTATCTCCTGCTTGCAGCACTTGGGCATGAAGCTAACGTATCCAAATGTGCCTAAGATTTACGAACAGCAGACAAGCTCCATGACATCTTCTGAGAGGGAAGCTGTGCCATGTCAGGGGTTGAGACAGCAGCAGCAAAGGAGATCAGCACGAGGCCTGGGGAGACGCAGCCGGGAAATCTCGGTGTGTGTAGCCCTAGGGTCTGAGGCCTCCAACTGTCCATGTGACTCCAACAGCTCAAGTCCAGCATGTGGTCATGACCCGGGGCAGGGCCACTCACAGAGTACAGTTCATGTCAAATGTGATGGGGGCGCTGAATGATCCATCAACATACCGGAAGAGACTCACCAGAACTCACGTGCAGAAGGCATGGATCAGGCCACTCCCAGTAATACCCACGCCCTCACCACCCTGCAGCTGCCTCCTCCCGCCCCTACACACAGCAGCCTCCTGGGACAACATCCTACTTCCACCTTGCAGTTGCCTCCCATCCCACCCCCCCACCCACAGTGGCCTCCTACGACAACATCCTACTTCCGCCCTGCAGCTGCCTCCCATCCCCAACACATAGCAGCCTCCTGGGACAACATCCTACTTGCTGGCCACAGCCTAGAGCCCCCAAAGCATGGAGGGGCTTAGCGAGCCACACAGCATTCCCCCTTCACACCTGGGAAGTCAGCCCCTCACTGAAGTGGGTCCTGCACCCGCCAGCTGTGCACGATCAGAGGTGTGAGGTTATGGACCTGGTCACCCACTGTGCAGAGAGGCATGAGGTCATGGACCTGGTCACTTGTGCACGATCAGAGGTGTGCAAGGTTCCAGACCTGGTCACCCACTATACACAGAGGTGTGAAGTTATGGACCTGGTCACCCGCTGTGTACGAATGGAGGTATGTGTGATTAGTGACCTGGTCACCAGCTGTGCACAATCAGAGCCATGCGAGGTTACAGACCTGGTCACCAGCTGCACCCAATCAGAAGCTTTTGAGGTTAGGGACCTGTTCACTTGCTGTGCACAGAAGTGTGAGGTTATGGACCTGGTCAACCACTGTGCATAATCAGAGGTGTGCGAGGTTAGGGACCTGGTTGCCTGCTGTGTCCAATCAGAGCCAGGCAAGGTTATAGACCTAGTCACCAGCAGCGCCCAATCAGAAGCTTTCAAGGTTACAGACCTGCTCACCCACTGTGCGGGATCAGAGGTGTGCGAGGTTAGGGACCGTGTGCGTGGTGATGGACCTGATCACCAGCCAAGACACCTGACGTTTCCAGTGTCATCCCGGCTTCTTTCAAAACTTGAAAAGTCTTCAGATATTTCTCAAAAGCTCGTCAATCTTTGAAAACGATATGCGTGCGCACAGGTGAGTTTGTTGCTGCACATTCCTTTCAGTACCGATGACTGAAGATTGAAGGTTAGAGCATTCCAGCCCCGTGCCCATGTCCCATCCCATCTGCGAAAACTTCAGCACAAACATCCCCCTCTCTGAAGCTCCCTGAACCCCGTGGCAGGCCTGGGACACACATCCAGTGTCCTATCAGTTACACCGAACAAAATGTAATTCAACACTGGCCATGGGCCCTATCCTTTAAACATCTAAAAACCACATAGAAACCTCCCAAAGAACTACAATCTATGAAAGCTTTCATGGCTAGTATTTTAGGAAGACTGACCAGTCTTGACCTAAATCAAAGCCGACACTACCCAAATTAACTCTGACCCCAGCTTCGTGCAAAGGCAGCCATCGCCTGGCCATCGGGGTGACCTGGGCACAGACAAGACCAGCACCAGTCCCTCCCTGCACCTTAAGCGGGCTTCTGAGCTGCTGTCCATGACCAGTGATGGTGATGCCCAGAGCAGCTTTCCAGGAAAGCAGTAAACCTTTCAGGTCCTCACCTCATGAGGATGGCCATGTATAAATCAACCACCTTTGTTACTGCCCTGCCATTCTCAAAGAGGGGATGGGTTAAACTTCCTCCTCCACATGCCCAACACAAGGCACACCTGCCCCAGCACGAGGCTCATCTACTTAATCCCGGGAAACTCACACAACCCACAATCAGAGGCCGCTCACAATCAGAGGCCACAATCAGAAACTGAGCACAATCAGAGATCACACACAATCAGAGGCTGCACAGAGACCACACACAATCAGAGACCACACAGAGGCCAGAGGCCACAATCAGAGACTGAGCACAATCAGAGACTGAGCACAATCAGAGGCCACACAGAGGCCACACACAATCAGAGGCCACACACAATCAGAGATCACACAGAGGCCACAGAGGCCACAGAGAGGCCAAACGCCACAATCAGAGACTATACACAGTCAGAGGCTGTGCACAAGCAGACGCCACGCACAATCTCTGCAACCTCAACAGAAACTGTTTCTGATCATTCACCTGAGGCCACCAAGTTTAAATGAGAGGCCCAGGTTTTAAAAGACAGGAGGAGTTCTCTGAAGGCAGACTCCGTGCATTCCACCATCAGCACCATTTGTGCCTGTCACGGTCAGGAAGAACCGCAACCACGTCTCGGTGCCCTTGCAGTGCAGGGCGCTGCGTTTCTCCCCCTTTCCAAACCCACGGCGGCTCCTGGCGACCCAGCGCCTCTGCTCAGCCACGCGCCCCCAAGGCCTTCCTCCCTCACCCCACAGGGGAGCTCCTGCAGCCGGGCTATCTGGCTCATCACTCTGATTCAGTCACTTACACCCTCATTCCAGGCTGAAAATCTCTCCTGAAAATATCCAAATCTTACCCACGCCAGGCTCCATCTTTTCCCTAGAGCTCCTCACCCCATCCAGAGCAGCAGCTCTGGTGCCCGTGCAGCCGGGGCCTGGGGGCGGATCCGTGGGCTCAGATCACCAAGCCCCTCAGCCCCTCTGTGTGTCTCCTTACTCCCTGCTCCCTGGCGTTAATGCCCTCCATCCTCGATTTCCTGATAGGCAAAAGGGGGTTAATTCTAAGAGTGCTAACCGAACTGGATCACTTAACACCGCGTCCGGCCCAGAATACCCCTTGATCAATGACAGGTATTGCTGCGCTGTTACCATTGCGCTGGTTCCGGTTTTCCTGTGAGCCCTTTAGGCTCTTTGCCGTAAAGGCCACTCAATGGTCCTGTCCAAGCCTGTCTGTGGCAGATGGACAGGTGAGTGGCCGATGCACACGTGTGATGCTGAATGGGATCGTGCAAAGCTGGCCCCGCGTATTTTGGTCAACGTAAGAAAAAAGCCGCCCATGCTTGCTTGCTGCCGCCCTGCGGTGTCCAGAAGGAGCCGCTTAAAGGCAACTGCGCCGCACCTACCTTCTTGGAAGGAGACGGCAAGACCAGATTGGCTGGAGCTGGGAAGTTGTGCGCTACAGATCAGGGCTGCGTGACCCAGGGAAGGCATCACTCGAAATACGTGCTGGAGGGGGGCCAATCCGACCCAACCATCCACCTCCAGGGTCAGCCACGGGGCTCCTCTTGATATGTCATCCTGATCACCCCTCACAGAGCAAATGAGCCTTTGACTTCAGCCTGATATATAGTGTATATATATATCGCGGTATATATATACACGTTGATATATATATATACACACACAATACGCTCTATTTGAGACAGAGTTTTGTTTGTTAGCCTAGGGCTGGAGTGCAGAGGTACCCATCTCAACTCATTGCAACTCCACCTCCCGAGTTCAAGTGATTCTCCTACCTCAGCCTCCCAAGTAGCTGGGATTACAGGCATGCCACCATGCTGGGCTAATTTTTGTATTAGTAGAGACAGGGTTTCACCATGTTGGCCAGGCTGTGGGTCTTAAACTCTGACCTCAGGTGATCCCACTCCGTTTCCAACCCCCAAATGTTGGGATTTCATAGAAGTGAGGCAATCATACCACCTCTCTCTCTCTATTTAGATCTACTAATACTTGCTTTTATATATCTGAGTGCTTTGTTGTTGGGTGCACATATACTGTGAATTATATCCTCTTGCTATGTTGATCTCTTTTATTATATGATTACCTTTTGTCTCCTTTTACAGTGCTTTGACTTAAATTGTGATTGGTCTGAAATAAATATGGCTACTCTTGCTCATTTTGATTTCCATTAATGTGGAACATGTTTTCCATCCCTTCACATTTAGTCTATGGCTGCCATGACCATTTTAAATGTGGCACTGAATATCTGCCTTTTTTGAAGTACAGATGTCACCCCTCACACCTCTATTCTGCGGCTGGCCTGGGCTGCCAGCAGGGCTCCCAGGCTCGAGGCCATGTCTGAAGTGTTGTTGGACAATGTGGATCTGTGACCCCTTGGTCTTTAAATCGGCACCTCGACACCCACAGTCTCAGCCGCTTCACGGCTCTGTGTGTGGCTGCTGTGAGGCAGCTTTGGGTGGGGAGGAAGGAGAGCAGAGCCCATCTATCCTGGTGTGGAAAATGCCCAAGAAAGTAAAGAAATGATACAAAAAAATCATCATCTGCCCTGGTGCCATTTCTGTTAAAAAAAAAGAAAAAGAAAAAATTCACTCTGAGTGTGGTTCTGTGCTTGAGGAGGATAGAAAATACCTGGAAAGACGCACAAAGTGTTCTTATGGAGTCAGAGCCGGGAAGTGGGATGGGAAGCTTGGGATCGTGTGGAAAGGAGGACGTGGAGTATTTTATTCTAGCTTATTTGGTAGAGCAAAGCATGAAAGTGGCTTGGAGGATCGGAGCAGCTCCGGCTCGGCTGGTAGATGCCAAGATGTCTCAGCCTCCCTGCCTCCAGCTGTAGCTCTGTTTCTCAGTCACAGATGAGACAGGTGGCGAGGCTGTGGGCGGAGGAGGGGGACAGCTCAGTGTCCCTAGCACGTGATTGTCCAGGCTGCTCTTGGGCCAGCCTGAGGGAAGGAGCGGAGGAGAGCTGGGAGGGTGCACAGTGCGTCCCCCTTCCCCGCCCCTGGGACTGAGGTGAGGCCAGGCTGCTGTCAGGATGGAGGAAGATGCCCTCAAGACTGAAGGAAGAAAATGTGGAGTTTTAATGCCGAAGGCGGATCTTCCCACAGGGGATATGTGCAGTGCCTGGTCCCCGCAGGAAAAAAAACTCTGCTTTAGTTTTTCAATTTTGCTCATTCTGTTTATGGTGCTGGTCATGGTACGATTTGGATACTGTTGGTAGGAATCAGTGTCAATTGCATACAGTTGACTCTTGTACAACACAAGCTTGAGCTTTGTGGGTCAACTTATACGTGGATTTTTTCAGCCAAACTCAGGGAGAAAATACAGTGTTCTGCCACGTGAAACGCATGTCGGAGGGCTGATTCTTTGTACACGCAGAAAATACAGTGTTCCTGCCATATGAAACGCCATATGAAACGCGTATGAAACGCGTGTCGGAGGGCCGACTCTGTGTACACGCAGGTTCGGCAGGTCCACCTGTGGGGCTTGAATGTGCCTGGATTTGGTGTCCATGGGGTCCTGGAACCGACTCCCTGAGTCCAGCCGCAGGCTGGCTCGGGACCGCTCCTCGAGGACAAATGGTGACCGCTTTCTAGTAGCAGATGGTTTACTTTGTGTTTTCCCCCTGGCTCACACACTCCATTCTCAGAGACACGGCTGTCACAGGGGGACCAGCTGGGGCAGGGGAAGATTGGAGGGCAACTGGTAGAAGTGGGTCGCGGGACTCTCTTAGGAAACCCAGAACCGACACCCTACTCTGTGACTTAAGATGTTGTTGGTCTGGCGCCTTCGTGTTGGTCTGGGGCATGCAGTGGCCGGGCTGGTGTGGTCCACAGCCCTGGTCTGGGGCACGTAGTGGCTGTGGGCTGGCGTGGTCCACAGCCCCAGGCTCCATGGTCCCTGACCCTGAAATCCCATCCGGTGCTGTGTCACCTCGGGCCACCTGTCTCCTGAGGGGAAGGGAACAGGGAACAGCCCTCCCTGGCCTCCCACACCACCCACCCCTAGGACCTCCAGTGTTGACCCTGCTGGGGGCTCCTCTCTCCTGGGGACCTTGTCCCAACAAGAGGACTCCATGAGCTGCAGGAGGTGTCGAGCTATTTTCTCTCCTGGAAATGGGTTGCTGGCAGCTCCCAGATGCAGGAGGAAAGGTTCGTAGTGCCTCATAATAAGCAGAAATTGTTGACGGAATCCTTGGACAGCAAACACCGCTTACATTTCCTTTCTGTGTTACGCTAATGGTGTATGCAATACCGCGGGCACACGGGATGCGGGTGATGGGTGACCCCCCAGCAAGGGGCCATGCACCTGTTTGATAATAAGAAGGCATGCTTCTCTTACTGCAAATAAAAACCTTCAATGGTTTTCTGCCAGAAAGACCCTGTCCTTTATGTAGGATACATAGAGGATCATTTGGCAAGGGATTGAGGATTTGGGGTTAAACTAAAATAAATTAATTTCATTTTATAGCACTCTGAACCCATTTGAGCTAATTATTCATTGAGAATTTGAATAGCACACACTGTTCTGACTTCTGATTTCCCCCTAATTAATGGCATTTGCTGTAACATGACAAAACCCTGAGTCTTAGAATTACTGGGTAATGTGAAAAAGGCAAGTTGGTTCTCTGTTGTTTTACTTTAAGGAAATTATATTATTTTGCAGCCACTTAGTTTTCTCCTTTCCAATAAGAAAAATTGCTTTCTTACTACCTGAAAATTCGTGAAGATTAAGGGGACACAGGATGCAGTGCACTAAAAGCCACCATCAAATGGGGACATGGACCCAGTTTCCCTGTTCTCTCCCACCATCAAATGTGGACGTGGACCCAGCTTCCCCCTGTTCTCGCTAACCATCAAATGTGGACTTGGACCCAGTTTCCCCATTCTCTCCCACCATCAAATGTGGACCTGGACCCAGTTTCCCCCTGTTCTCTCCCACCATCAAATGTGGACATGGATCCAGTTTCCCCCTGTTCTCACCCACCATCAAATGTGGACTTGGACTCAGTTTCCCTCTGTTCTTGCCCACCATCAAATGTGGATGTGGACCCAGTTTCCCCCTGTTCTCTCCCACCATCAAACGTGGATGTGGACCCAATTTCTTTTTGTTCTCGCCCACTATCAAATGTGGACACAGATTCAGTTTCCCTTTGTTCTTGCCCACTTTGCCACCATGGCTCATTTCACAATCACTCAGGAAAGGAAGAAACATTATTTTTAATAGGCATGAAGGCAGTTGTTTTTAACCTAAGGAATAGGACATAATTCCAGCAATGGAAATTACCAGCCGAGTATGTCTGTGTGAGGTTTGGAAGAAAAAAGGATTTTAACTTCCCCCTCTGTGTGTGCCCACCTCTAGTTGAGAGTCACAGATTTAATTACTTTAATTTTGAGCTTAAAATAATTTGACAGCCTAACAAAAACCACTACAGTCCTATAAAATTCTGCTGTGTGTTTGGTTTTTCAGTTTCTTGGCTTAATATGGTGAATGAATGCATTATGAGTTGTTATTTTAGTAATTGCTGTAAAAATTAATGGATGTTATAACCAAGTGTTATAAAGTTAATTTAGCACCAAAGTAAAGCTAAAGCTGCATTGATTTTACTGTAATTTGTGCATACCAACGCCCATGAGGCAGGCACTGCGACCCTGCAGTCTGGTGGGAGCAGGTGCCACCTGGCTGGTGTGGTCGCCGGCCGTCCCTTCTTGCTGCCAGGCAGCTTTGCAGTTTCCAGGCTATGCAGGAGTTGAGGCGGTGGCTGCAGAGACGGTGGGAGTTGGGTGGTGCAGGTTGGCGCGGTGAAGGAGGCGAGAGCCTGGGGAAGGCTGGACAGCAGTTCCGGTACCTGCACAGGGAGCAGGGTGCAGGGGCATGGGGCAGTGAGTAGCCCCTGGAAGCAGCCCTTGGGGTTTTTATAGACGAGCCTGTCTTCAGCTCTGCACCATTTTCCTGCTGAGTCCGGGTAGAGGGTGGAGGTGTCGAGCTTGCTCTGCAGGTGAGGGCCCACCCGGACAGCCAGTGCTCCTGGAGTCCCCACACCTGGCAACGTGCCCCTACTCTTCTCAGAACAAAACAAATCTTAGTTAAACTTGACACGTCACCTTTCCAGAAGGTGTTTAAGTCTGTATTCCTGTGAAGTCACCTAACTTTAAAGAGTAATGATAATATGCTTCTTTTTAGGAGAGAAACCTAGCTGATTTGGGTATAAACTAGAGGTTGGGGTCAGCAGCATTTTGGAGACTTGGTTTATATCCTAGTAAGCAGTGTTTCCTCAACTATTGTGTTTGCTCTATTATTACATTACAGAGGTGACACTTCAAACATAGGGAAATGGAAGGCAAAATAGCCCCCCATTCAGAGATAAACGTTATCAACATATTCATGCACTTCCTTCTGCTGTTTTTGCTCTTCACTTTTAATTTTAAGACCACGTTCGTAGGATGGATATATAATTGTTTATGGTGACTTTAAAAGCACCTTTCTTGCTAAAAAGAGTATTTTTTCAGTCTGGAAAATTTAGACAACAGGTTTTGTTTAAAAATTAATTATAATACCACCATGAAGTCATCAATGTTTTTATACATTTTCTTGGTCTCTTTATGGACTTAATATATACAATTTAACAAATTGGAAATAACGTAATTTTATGCATAAAATGTTTCTTGGCTTTAGAGATGGAGCAGAGAGGAGGCACAGGGCTTCCCGCTGGCTGAGGTCCTCCCAGGGTGTGACCAGCAGCCTCCCAAGTTTAGGGTCTGCACGGAGTAAGATTTCTAAATCACCTTACACCACAAGCCCTGCAGCCATGCGCCCCTTTGATAAGGGGGTGTACTCTGATAGATTTTTCAAGACAAGAGTTTGCTGGATCTGAGGCTGTTTCAGCTGCTTCTGGAGACGGCAGCTCTGGGATGTTTGTGCCAGCTCTCCCTCAAGACCCCACGGATGCCACATCCTCGTCTTTTGGAATCCAGTGTTGTAGAGGAGAAGGCTGAAGACAGTTTGATTTTTGCTTGGTGGTAGGAAACTGATGTTTTCAGGCTTTTCCCCTTTATTTCCATAATGAAGATGATTTCCCACCTCATCCAGAGGTGTTTTTGTTACCTTATGTGCCCCTTCAGGTCCTCAGTCCCTTTCTCAACTTCCTCGCAATCCTCCCCATCTCATCCATCTTCACTGGAATTCTGTTATTTTTTTCATTTTTGTGCTCAGTTTCCCATGCGACTTTTGTTCTTGTTTCACAGATGCCCGTGCCAAACTTTATGTCTGAGGCTCGGGGGCCGTGTTTTATTCTGTCTGCCTCTGCATGTACTTTTGAGAAGTGGGGTTGGAGGTTGCCCCCCAGGTGCTGTTTCAGCTGGACCTGCCCAGACTCTGTGAATTGGGGGCGTCGGGCAGAGCCCATGTGGCTCTATGGTGGGCCGTGTTGCTGAACCATACGTCTGAGGTTTGGGGGCCGTGTTTCATTCTGTCTGCCTCTGCATGTACTTTTGAGAAGTGGGTGTGGGGGTTGCCCCCTGGGTGTTTCAGCTGCACCTGTCCAGACTCCCTGAAGTGGGAACGTCGGGCAGAACCCATGTGGCTCTACGGTGGGCTCTGGTGCTGACAGAACAAGAAGCCGCACTCCCAGGACGTGCTTGCAGCTGTTGGCAGGTCTGGGATTGTGACAGGATCATTTCCTTCTCTAAAATACATCTCAACTGTTATCCAGAGGGTTGGCTGTAGGCTTTCAACAGCTTCACTCTTCTTAGTGACCAGGAAACAATTCACTAAACAGAGTTGCTGTCAGGGTTTAATTAGGAATTTCTGCGAGAGGCTGGCGGGACAGCTCCCTCTGCAAGCCTCCTGCAGCCTCCCCGTCCCCACTCTTGGGCCCAGCCACCTGCGTTGGTCTGTGGAGGCTGCACATTCTCTGTTCTCCTAAGGGGCTCCTGGACTTCGGGGCAGCCTTGGTAAGCTGATGTGTAACTCCCAGTCTCTTCTCTCTTTAAGTAAATACGTTCATGGAATCCTGATCTTCTAAATTGTTTCATCTTTGTAAAACAGCCACAGTTTCCTAAGCCACCTTGTGTCTGAATGTGAATCACTTGTTATTTTTCACTGCAGAATGAACAGAACTGGAATCGTAGTATTTAGAGGGTGATGAAAAGACAGAGCTTAGCATATTCCATTTTCTCACCTTTTCCTTACACTTTTTCCTTAAATGCACCCCTCGTATGTCTGTGAAGTTCTTCCCAATTCCGTAACGTCACTCCATCCTCAAGTGGAACATTTGTGAACAGTAGCAAGTATTGATGTGTACACCTCTGCAACCCAGCAGGAATTAATGCTTTTTATTTATGAATGGATGGTCATCGGATAGCCAGAGGGATTCCCTGTGAATTGCGGGAGGTCCCCGTGCCTGCTTGTGAGTGACATGCACATGGCGAGGGCTGGGGAATCTCAGTCTCTGTGATTCGAGTAGTGACATCTTTTACGCAAGGCAAGTGGACGACTGTTTGAGCTTGGCATGCTCCTGGGTGGCACAGCACAGCTGACATGGAGTGGGGCAAGGGCTTGTTCCACGAGCTTCTGTGTTTTTGTTGTTGTTGTTGTTTTTGTTATTTTTTTTGACATGGAGTCTCTCTGTGTCGCCCAGGCTGGAATGCAGTGGCGCGATCCAGGCTCACTGAAAGCTCCACCTCCCGGGTTCACGCCGTTCTCCTGCCTCAGCCTCCCGAGTAGCTGGGACTACAGGTGCCTACACCACGCCCTGCTAATTTTTTTGTTTTTATTTTTAGTAGAGACGGGGTTTCACAGTGTTAACCAGGATGGTCTCGATCTCCTGACATTGTGATCCACCCGCCTTGGCCTCCCGAAGTGCTGGGATTGCAGGCGTGAGCCACTGTGCCTGGCCTGTTTTTGGTTTTTTTTTTTGAGACAGAGTCTTGCTCTGTCATCCAGATTGGAGTGCAGTGGCACGATCTTGGCTCACTGCAACCTCCACTCACTGCAACCTCTGCCTTCCAGTTTGAGCAATTCTCTTGTCTCAGCCCCCCAAGTAGCTGGGATTACAGGCATATGCCACCATGCCTGGCTGATTTTTGTATTTTTAGTAGAGACAGAATTTTGCCATGTTGGTCGGCTTGTCTTAACCTGTTGGTCCCAGGTAATCCACCCTCCTTGGCCTCCCAGAGTGCTGAGATTACAGGCATGGGCCACTGCACCCAGCCCTGTGTTTGACTCTTAAATCTTCTTTTTCTTTTTAATATTTCTCTTTCTGGAGGGCCACTCAGTGGATATGGAAGAAGAGTTCACAGATGTCCGTATTACATTTGTTTCTTAAATTAGCCTCCCTTGAACACCGCTATAGGGTGCACCGGGACGCATGAAGGGCCGGGAAAGGGTGTAGTTGCTTCCCTGTGCAAGTGTGAGCTGAGGTGGTTCAGGAGACCCCCGTGCCGTGAAGGCAACTGTGATGGCCTGGACGGGTGTGCAGAGCTCCTTCTGGACTGCACACACCCTTCAGCTTTGATGTTTCAGGCCATTGCTCTGGTCATCAGTGAGCAGAAGGTCTAACAGCAGTGATATTTATCACTAGCTGTGTTGGCCAAATGGCTAGGAGGCAAACCTGCTTTAATTTAAGCTGTTTGACTGGTTTGCATTTAAATAGACACCTGGTGACCTGGTGCCTGACACTTGCCTGTGACTCCACTCCCACGTGGCTTCTCCCTCTGCTATGCATTGGGACATGGGCGGTTTAGGTGGTGTGGGCCTAGACTGAATGCATTAGAAGTGCAAACTCCCAGCCTCACCCCGGACCTGCCCCAACCCCAGCGACTTTTGGAGGTGGAAGCCCAGCATCCTTCACCTGCCTCCTCCAGGTGGGCCTGAGGATGCTGAGGCCAGAGCACTGCTTTGCTGGCACACCAGCAAGTCCTGCTTAAAGAGACCAGGATCTGAAATGCGAAGTTACCAAATTGTATAGCAGAAATGTTTCCTTAGAATGGGTGTAGCTTGAAAATGATTTTCCACCGTATCTGGAGAAGATTTCAAATTGGTATAGCAATTATTTTTAATTTCATTAGTGTCTCTTGTATTTGTATCTTTCTTTTTTTTTTTTTTTTTCGATACAGGTCTTCACTCCTTTTTGCCCACTGGAGGCAGCAGTCTTGGTTCTGCAACCTCTGCCTCCTGGACTCAGGTGATCCTCAAATTCTCAGGCCCTGAGTATCTATCTGGGAATACAGGCACGATACCACACCTGGCTAATTTTTGTATTTTTTTTTTTTTTTGTAGAGACGGGGTCTTGCTGTGTTGCCCAGGCTGGTCTCAAATTCAAGCACTTGTCCTGCCTCAGTCTTCCAAAATGCTTCTGTGCCCCTGTCCCAACAAGGAAGGACAAGAACAAGAGATGTGAGTCACACTCCCGGCCTCCTGTCTTTCCTTGTTGGAGCAGGCATGAGAAGCACTTGCCGCAGCTGACTTGAGTACATCCCGTTTTGCTTTGTTTACCTCACGGGTAACCTGGCAGTGCTGTGCACCAGTGCTGCTGGCCAGCTGTTTTTTCGATGGACTGGCAGAAAATCAAACTGAGACCCGGGTTCCTTTCTCCCTGGGTACTGACCAGGTGGGAGAGGAGGGACGCTATCTGAGTATCATCTTCATGAGGGCTGGTGGGGAAACGTCAACTTTAAGGTGCCTGGGATCTAAGGCATGAAACCCAGCAGTGCAGCGGAACATAGGGGATGTAGACTTGGGAGCAGAGACGTGCGGGCCGGTGCGCCCCTGCTCCTGGTGGGTTCTGAGCAGCAGGAAAGGTTAGTGAACCAGCCGAGGTCACGGAGCAACCTGCCAAGACCTGCCTGGATGTATGGCTAGCTGCCATGCTGGCCCCAAAACTGCCCATTTGGGGATTCCTTGCAGTTGCAGACCCACATAGGAGTCCGGAGAGCGTCCTAACCATGACCTCAAAGAACGAGGTGTTGCCTTGAGATCCTCCAAGGTGAGGGTAGGATTTTTTTTTTTTTTTAATTAGCAATAATTTGCTGATGAATGATCTTGGACCTATTTTCCACTTTGTATAGGAAGAGAGACAGAATAAAAAAGTCTCACAGCCAGATGCAACACCAATGGATAATGCTGCATTTGTTTCCTCCCCCGTGGGTCCAGAAACACGCCTAGAGATGCCGCTGCTTTGTGTGTACTCTGAGACAAGGGTCTGGGGTCGTAATAGGGCCTTGATGTAATCTGTAAGACAGGCACAACATTCCTATTTCAAAGAGGCACTGGGCAAGAAAGCGTGCTCTACTCAGTACAGTGAGAATGCTTCATTGTCATAAGCAAAGTAAAATGCCTCCAAGGCGAGCTTGCCACAAGCGCTTAATGGACCTTGGATAATGGCGCCCAAACCTGCCAGAGTAAGCCCCAGCATACTACGCAGTGGTTTCATGCAAGTGGCTTCAGTGGAGAATGCATATGCTGCTCATACTGAGCTGCGCAGCACCCTCCTGACCTGACGGGTGCCCATGTGTGAACCGTGAGCCGGGCATCCTGACTTGACGGGTCCCCATATGTGGACCGTGAGCCGGGCAGCACCCTCCTGACCTGATGGGTAACCTTGTGCCCATTATGTGGGACCCTCCGCTACTCTCAAGCAAGTGACACTGCCACAAACTGAATGCAGGGAGAGGAGGGTCCAGGATTGCCATGGAAGCTCCGCAGGTCTCGGCCCTTCTGAGGCCTTCTGGGAAGCCACAGAGGGCAGGTCTTTGGGTGTTTCCTCCTGGTGGCTGTGAATTTGTAGCAATGGCTTTTGCCAAAAGGGGCCCGGAGGCGAATCAGACCCCTGTCTTGAAAGGATGATGTCTTCACGGCACCTCTTTTCCGCCACCCAGTGCTCCCTGTGATTTTCAATATGTGCACCCTGCAGACTTCGTTCTGTTGGTGTCTTGGGGAATACATACCAGGATTGTTCCAATGTGCAAACCTAAACAAGAATTCCTCTGCATTAAGTTGGTCACCAAAATGGAGGTAAAGGGAGAGGGGAAGAACTTTGGCCTCACTCAGCCCTTTTCTTGAAACTCACAGTCAAACTTTGTCAAATTCTAGATGATGGTGCTTTAGGCGATGCATTTATGTATGTTATGTCTTGTTTTCTGAGTATGGTGCTTCGAGAATTTAAATATTAAGGTGAAATTGCCATGCACCGTTGAATTGGCACCATAATTTGACTCTCTGTAAAGCCTTTTGGTTTTCTGTTAGAGTGACTTACCATTTTTTGAGTTAACTGAAACAAACTCTGCTGTCAGCACGAAGGAACCACTGTATAGTTAGGACATCCAATTAAATAGAATTCTCCTAAATAGAGTGTGCTATTTTCATAAATTTTAAAAATTCATTTATTCATCAAACACATATTGAGTACTTATCACCCTGGTTGCTAGTCACTGCTCATATATATTTTTAAGGAATTACTCCCACCTAGCTCTGAAATAACATTGCATTTAGAATTTAGCACAGAGGTGATTAAGCATGAACTTTTCTCAGCAGTCTTGTTTTCATTTTTACTTGAGAACAGGTTCTCAGACTCAGTGCCCAGCTGACATTACCGTGCATTGCCCGAGGCACACACCTGGCGGGGCTGTGTCTCTGGGGCTTTAGAGCAGGAAGGAAGGGCTGCCAGGTGTCTGGCCCTTCCATGTTTCCCTGGGGGAAGGATTGGGCCTTGGGCAGGAGTCTTGGCTTGTCTTACTGGATTAGCTGGTGTCATTCTGTCAGCCTCTGCCTTGGTGTTAAGCTCTGGACTGACTCTGACCTCTGAGTGGCAGAGGAGAGGATGGCGATTTAGAATCAGTCATGCAGACCGAGGCACCCAGCGGGTCTCGGATGTAGCAATTGATCACTTGCCTTTTTGGGAGAACTATGTGGATTGACTCAGACCTCTTTCTTTTGATTTTATCTTGAGACTTTGTAGAAGCAAAAATGCCTTTAGAAAAAACTAAATGATGGGCTTTTGTACTGTTTGTGTCTCCCCAAGATTCACAAGTTGGAATCCTCACCTGCGAGGAGATAGTGCTAGGAGGGGGAGCTTTGGGTGGTGAGGAGGTCGTGAGGGTCTCATAAATGGGATTTGTGCCTTCAAAAAGGGACTACAGATGAGCTCCCTCACTCCTTCCACGGTGTGCGGACCCAGTGAGAAGGCGGCCGTCTATGAACCAGGAAGCCTTCACCAGGCAAACCTGTCAGGCCTTGGCTATGGATTTCTCAGCCTGAGACTGAGACTGAGAGCTGTGAGAAATGAACTTGTGTCATTCGCCAGCCCCCGTCCAGCCTGTGGTATGTTGTTAGAGCAGCCTGGGTGTACGAATGCAGGTTGTGAATTTTCTGTCGTACTTTCTGGCTTCAGATACTTGCTAAGGAGATGTCACCATCTTACCCAGGTGGCACTGTCTGGACTCAGACGTTTCGTTATGATTTGACCCTGTTCTTGCCCCACACCTGTGCCGTTCACACCTCCAGGTGTCTCGGCTGCCCGCGGCCCCTCCAGACGTTTCTGATTCGGGGTGTGGTGCTGGTCGCGGCCGCACCGTCAGTGACCAGGAGTAGAAGTCATACTGTGAACTGTGCAGCCTCACCCGAAGCCGCCGGTAGCATTGACAGAAGGTGATCGCTACCGAGACTGAAACTTCCTGTTTACAGGGAATGGAGGTGCATAGTAGGGAATTTAATGATGGCCCTAGAAACAGATGCCTCTGGGGTAGGGGATATTCTGCAGGACAATGGCCCCGGACTCTCGAAAAGTGAAGATCACATGTCAAAAGCAGGCTGTCCCTGACGAAGACGAGAAAGGAGAGTCACTCGGCGCAGTGTGTGGCCCGGATAGAAAGACGTTGACGATTGTGCTACCTTTCAACATAACCTGGACAGCGATGCTCTGAAATCGTTCTTGTCTGCCGATGATGGTACTGCGGCTGCAGAGGGGCCCTTATTCCTAGGGAACGTGTGCCTGAGGACTCGGTGAGGCAGCAGGAGCCTCAACCTTCAAGTGGCTCCAGAAAAGAAACAAATCTGTCTCTCTGTCTGATCTACAGAGAGAGTGAGAAAGAAAATCTAACGAAATGTTAGCAGTTGTTGGAGCTCCACGTGGAGAAAACTTGACCACTCGTTGTACTGTTCTTCCACTTTTTAAATATATTAGAACATTTTCATAATGAAATTGTGGGAAAGTAAAAATAAGTCTGGAAATTAGAACTGAAGTGAGCCCAGCCAAGCTCTCTTGGGTTCAGCCGGGAAGAGCCAACCGTCCGTTGGCGTTCTCTCCACTGGTCGTGGGGATTTCCTCCTCCTGGGTTTACCACCTAGTTTTCCTTGTGATAGTTATTTTATACATAGCTATGAGCATAGGTGATACTGAAAACACACGGTTAGTGTGGTTTGTCATTAAGAATTTGGAGAACTGGCTAAGAAACCACTTGCACAGAGTTGAGATGAGCACTGCCTGCCTCAGCGTCTGTGGTAACAGTTTCATTTGGGTGCAGAGCTTGGCAGAGGTTTGAGTGACACTGTCTCGATGGTCCTCTGTCAGAGGACAAGGTTAAGCATCACCACCGAGGGCCCTGTTGAGCCTCTGGGCTGGAAGTAACCTCCCCCGGGCTGGTGAGGCAGCCTCTGGGGGCCTTTCCTGACAAAGCCCTTCACTGAGCTGCAGTTCGGGCCACCTCTGCCCTCAGCCCCCGGACTGCAGGGCCTCGAGGTCTCACCACCTCCAGCCTGAGCACCCAGTGCCCAGGGGCAATTTCCCGTGTTCCCTGGGGCCTCAGGATGCCGGCCTCGGGCAGTGCCCCAAGTAGCTGGGCCCCCTCCCTCCGGCTGTGCGCTGCCCCACAGCCTCGTGCTATGTCCCACTGGCACACTTCACTGCAGCTGCAGCCTCACTGGGTGGCCGCTCCTGCTTCTGTTGGATGAGGAGATGCAGGCCTTCACCGAGGCTTCCTGGCCTCGCCCCTGCTGGCCCCGAGGCTGTGCCGCTTCCCCCTGCCCAGCCCCTGGTCTCTGTACAGTGTCTGTCCAGGATGTCTGTCCATCCGTCCTTGACATTCTGTCCAGAAGCAGCCACTGTCATCCTGGTTTGTGAGGTGAACAGAGCCCAGGTGCGGTCGATGTGGAGATGCTGATGCACTTCAGTGTGCAGGAAGTGAGTTCCTTCATATCTACAGCCTCAACGCAGACAGCTGGGAGCTCACCCCATTCACAGGTGGATGTGTCTTGTTTTTTGGCCCAATCGCCTGCATTAACTCAGAAGAATCACAGTTCCCTGCTTTTCTGTCTTTCGTGACCGTCCGCCTCCCTCCTCTGCCTGGGGCTGAATGGTGGGGTCTGTCGTGGGTTCGTGGGACCCTCTGTTCTTGTGCGGCCACCAGGAACTGTTATCCGGGCTGATTCCACAGGAGGAGTTTGGGCTGAGCTCCTGAGTGAGAGTTGGGAAGACTGACGTCTGTGTAAACCTTGCTTGTTCATGGTTATTCCTCTCAGTCTTCTTAAATTCTGAAAAATTGGGGCCAGTTTGAAATAAGGATTTAGGTATGGATTGGTGAGGAGAGAACGCTGATCTAATTGGGTTTACGTTGTGTGTGATAATTTTACGCTATCCTTGGGAAGAACTGAAGATGTTGACAGTGTCGTGAGAATCCTTTCCTTTCTTTTCTTTTTCCTTTTCTTTCCTTTTTTTTCTTTTCTCACTCTTGTTGCCCAGGCTGTATCTCGGCTCACTGCAAACTCTGCCTCCTGGGTTGAAACAATTCTCCTGCCTCAGTCCCCCAGTAGCTGAGATTATAGGTGCTCACCACCATGTCCAGCTAATTTTTTGTATTTTTGGTAGAGATGGGGTTTTGCTCTTAAGGGCATTGTTCGTTAAGTATAAATTGGTTGCCTGCCGTTGAGCTACAATGTTAGTGTAGTACTGACATCATCAGCCATGGCAGAAACTTACTTGGCATCCCTGGAAAAGAGGGCAGGGAAGCATAGTGCCCTGAAACCACCTCATTCTCCAGTGCTACTTCCAACTCTGAGCTGATGGTCATTATGAGTGGATCTGCCCCGCCTGACTAGTTTAGGCACAGTTGCCTTGGACAGGCAGGTGGTTAAAAGTAACAAACCGCCACAAAACTCAGCTAATAAAATGAGTATAGACATGGGCACCAGGAGGGGTGAGGCCTGCTCCTGTGTGCCATCTGTGTGGAGCCTCAGTACCTAGGGGACAGCTGCCACAGAGCCCCAGGTTTCTATTAGCATTTCCCCTGAATAAAATGTCACTTGTGAGCTGCGGACTGGGGAGGCTTTTCATTGATGAAGCCTCAGAATGTGGGATCATCAGGTAAGCAAGGTGGACCTGAGGGCCGTGGGATCTGGAGAGACTGTCCAGGGCTAAGCTTTCTGGGGATGACAGGCTTGTCCCTTCAGCAGTCAAGACACCGCAGAGTCTTCTGAGAATAAGTTATTGAAGCTTTAAGGAAAGCGCTTCTCTCTCTGTTTGGGAGTTGAGGCATTTTCCCACATTTTACCGGAGATGTTCCTTGCTCCCACCACATGTGCCATCAGCCTACACGGGTAGGGTCACCTCTACCCACATAATGTAACTCCAGGAAAACTCCTCTGCAGTTATTTCAGAGGCTGTGTGCATTTCTCTTGCCTCACTGGGTAGAGTGAGTTTTTCTTCCTACTGTTTTTAGACAGTTTTCTTAATCTAGCCTGTTACTGGGATAAGTTCCAGAGACGAGCAGTTTTAAAAACAATCTTTGTACCTTGCGTAGAGAGCAGTCCACCTGTAACCAGTTTGTTCCTGGAGGTACCGCAGTGGCCTTGGTTACACTGCAGCCCCAAGCAGGGATGGGCCGAGGAAGGAGTGCGTGAGCAGTGGGCACTGGCTGGAGGCAGGGGAGGCGCGGCCACCTGTGGCTCGAACTCCCCCCATCCACTCTACCGCACCGCTGGGACGTGAACACTCTCGCCCTGGACGTTTTATCTGAATGCTCAGTGCCCAGGCTCTTGGGTACACAGGCGGCCCCGGGTTTTATTTGAAAAGGGTGTCGCGAACAGTGAAGTAACCCACGTGCCTAAGCTTTGATTGACATGAAGGAATGTAGAGGCTGCTGAAATCCTGGTCATTTTAGAACAAAATATTTTATTAACAGTTTTCTAAAAGAAAGAAATCATTAAAAAATTGATCCCTGTTGAGGTAGAAGGATCTCGTCCTCATGCTCCTCAGTTCCTTCCAGAATCAGCTTTCCAGTTCAGCTGCAACAGGTTCTGGTGGCTGGAGCAGCCCAGGCAGGTGCCGTCGGGTCCGAGTTCACACTGGTGCCCGTGTGGTCTCCAGTTACGGTGTGGGCCGTGGGGTCTGAGTTCACACCATTGCCCATGTGGTCTCCAGTTACGGTGCTGGCCATGGAGTCTGAGTTCACACTGCGCCTGGTCTCAGTTACAGTGCTGGCCATTTGTGCCTTCTGGGAAGTTAGGGGAAGGAGGATCATTTCACGAATTCTGTCCCTCCCACACCTGATCTATGCTGGGCCACCGAATTCTTCCTTTAACTGTTTCTCTCATCACGGGCAACGGTGTTCTGTGGTCAATGTTTGCCATTTTGAAAACGGATTCTGTGTTTCTTTATATAATCACTTGGTCTCTTTTACATTCTCGCTTTTTAAGAAAATCATCGGGTTTTTACCCTCACAATCTCAACTCTGTTCCCGACACAGGCTCTTACCAGCTCGAAAATTAAAAGTAAACTTTGATTATACTTAATACTTTCTAAAGTTTTCAAAAGTTTATCAGCATGTGGTTTACTGAATACTGACCGTTTATTTTAATGGGAAAATTACATTCTAAGTAGAGTATTAGGAGTGAAATGATCTTTGATTTTGCCACATCAGGTAAAATATATTAAAATGCCTTCAGCCAAACTTCATGCCTGTGTGGTATCGTGAAATATTTGCCGTTTCGCTCCGGAAATGCATGAGTGAGTATGTGTTTCAGCTTCTATTCCAGTCTTAAGTTTTAGGTATTCTTAAAGGGTTGGAAGGAGAAGTGATATTTAGCATTGAGTGAACGTTTGACAAAGATTTGTCTCATATAAAAATAGCAAAACACCTTAGTGTTTCCTGTCAGGGTTCACCTCCATTAAAGAATGGTCTTGTAAAATTATCAGAGAGTGTCGGCTACCAGAGGTGCTACTCTGCCCACAGTTGTGTCATCTGCTGTCACCAGGCTTACACGCCCAGCGCTTAGCTGCACGCCGATGTGGCCACGGGCCACAGGACATCCCCGCGGATGGATGTTTTATGCAGATTAATGAGATGGAGACCACTGCAGAACTGTAAGCCCCCAGGGGCTTGACGGAAGCCTGGGAATACCCGAGACACCAGAGTCGCTGCTGCCCTGGGTGGAAGGAAACCCTGCCCTGGAAGATGGGGAAATGCACAAGGATATACCTGTACATGATGCTGTGAAAACGGAGATGTTTTAATTAAATTAACAATTAAAATCATTTTAATTATGTGAATTATTTGAATTCATGTTAGTTCTTTTTAGGAAAGTAATACTTAAAGCAAGTTTGTTTTCTGAATTCTTTGAATTAATTGAGTCAGCACGAGAGTGAGCGCTGATATCTGACCCTCTTCCAGGGTTGGGGCGGAGGAGATGGGGGCAGAGGAGACGGGCCTCCCACCCGCTTTCCCCTGGAGCTCAGCCAGAATTTCCCATTGAGGAGCCCTCAACTCCCCTGAGAGCCAGGAGGCTCTTGCGGAGAAGCCGCTGTCGCATGCCACCCGCTTTGATGGCCCTGCTCTGCCATCCCTGCGCCCAAGGGCCGGACCCTGCCGCCTCCTGCAGCTAGACGGTCTCAGGGAGGTGCCAGCCAGGGGTATGCATGGCGCAGGCCTGGGCATCAGCTGTCCTGGATTCCGTGGCTGCCAGTTTCATTCTCGTTTGTCCCCCTAGCAAGACTCATGAGGTTCCTTGAGGACAAGACCCCCTCCTGCCACCTGGTCTGTTTCCTGAACGTTCTCTGCACCAGTACAGCCCCGGGATGCAGCCCTCGGGAATCAGGGTGTCGGCCATAGTAGGGCGGGTCGCTCTGCTGGGCACCATGATGGATGTTAGCCGCTGTGCTTCACTTTGGGGACATGTTTAAGTACAAAAGTAATTTTAAAATTTCACCATTATTTCAAGACAGCTGAGAGCCTATTAGCACAGAATCCCTGGTCTGAATGAAATCAAACGGTTCTTATTAATTATTCATGATGCCATGAATATGTAGCCTTATTTTTTATAATTGCCAGTCTGTATAATTAACCTTTCATTTGGTTAAAGTACTTAACAGTAAGTAGAGCTGTAATTTCAACTGTTTATAAAGCATATGGAAGAATGTTTAAATGTTTAATTAGAACCACTTTTTTTAGTTTCATAGAGAATTTTTTTTCTTGTCAACGAGGGTCTTTAATTATTTAAACCAAAAGAGAAAAACAGACCAGAAAAGAAAAACAACTAGTAAAGCTCGGAACTGCGAAGGTGGCATCGTTCCGTTAGTCTCGGGTTTTGCTTCCTGGGTTTGTGACGTGGTCAGAGTCCTTGTCTTTGATTTCCTAACACAAGTTGTTAAAGTTGGAAGTGAGTGTGAAATTGAGTTAGTCTAGCTTTATTCTTTCACGGATGAGAAGTGAATTATCTTCAGCAAGGTGGGTGTAGGCGTGGTCCCCGGGGGTCACTGTGGTGAACAGGCCGCCCTTGTGGGGAGCCAAGTTCGTCATCACTGGGACAGAGCCCAGGACACTTCCCCGGCTGGCCGGCCTCTTCCTAGAAACCCACACATTGCAAAGGATGGAGTCCAGATCTATACCATAAAGAAACGAGGGTGGTTACAGAAAGCACCACGATCTCAGCTGAGTGTCTCTGAGCACCCCAACGTTGGGGCACCTCAGCATCCTGTGTGGCTCAGGCTGTGCCCAGCAGGGAGGCTGGCCCGATCAAGCTGCGGTCTCCACCCTGAGAGTGAGGGCTCCTTCCCCCAGCGCGGGTTAAAGCACCGTGTGTCCACCTGTGCAGTGGCTGGTCCCAGTGGCCCTGGAGGGCTGAAACCCTGGGTCCCGCCACTGGTCCGGGGCATCCGTTTCCCCTTCCTGCAGTTCCTGTGTCTGTGTGTCCAGGGGGCTCCGATCCCTGTCTTAGGACCATGGCTGAGGGGTCAAGTTCACCCGCTTTGGAGCTGGCCCGGATCTTGGTTCTGTGGATCCTCGCTGTGTGGCTCTGGAGCAGTTCTGTCCTCAGGAGATGGATCCTCACAGCCGCCTCTTGGGGCCATGAGGAGAATTAATAGGATGACCCCCGGGTAGCTGCTCAAAGCCCTGTGCGGGGCCAGCCCTGTGTCTCCACCAGTTCCTTCGCTCTGTGCTCCCCCCCCCCCCCACCCCCCACTGTCACATCGCCAGCCTTTATTTCCTTTTCCTTGGACCCAGGCAGCGAATGCTCCGCTGGTCTTGGCAGCCCCTTCTCTAGTCTGTCCTCAAATCACTTCCTGACGGACAGCCGTGACTAGCCATCGGCGTGACCAAAACCCCACAAAATAGAACCCAACTTTCCTATTAAGCTGTACAGAGCTGTCCCAGCCCCACTTCCCACAGGCTGGCCTCATTCACCATGGGATCCGTGGTTCTCACCTGGGGCTGGGGGTGCCCCTGGCATCTGGTGGGGAGTGTCAGGGATGTCCCTCCAGGCCCAGTACAGTCCCCCAGCCGGTGGCCGGCAGACAGCAGCACCCAACCTGATGTCCCTGTGGCTTCTGGTTCCCCGAGGCTGGCTGTGCTTTGCTGCCTCTACATGCTCTCAGACGGGTGCCCTCTCTCCACCTTCACTGGTTAGCAGTGTTCCATCCATTAGAGCTCAAAGCACTGCCTCCTGGCAATGCAGCCCCTTCTCCTGGCCTGCCGTCTGCCTGTGCCCCGCGGTCTGTACCGTGTCCTCACGGACCCATCAGGGCGAGGCTCCCAGGGATGGAGAGGTTCCTGCTTGTGTCTCTGTCCCACCTTCTCTGGACCTGGCACCGTGCCCTTTGCCGACAGAGGTCTTGGGTTGATTGTCAGCGAAGCAGACAATCTATATGGCTCTAAATGGCTGTGAACATGCTTGATTGGGTTATTTTAAAAATAATTGTATATGTAAACATTTGAGTGTGACACAGGTGGATTTTTGGGCTAATGGTCTTGTTCTTCAGGGAGTAACCACAGGCCCATCCACAAGGACCATTTCCAGCTGATTTATGGAACGCTGTTCTACCTGGTTAATTTTCAACGTTATCTCAGCCTGAGAGGTAGGTCAGCATGTGACGAAGATCATTGGTTTGAATCCTAATCTGCTCCTTAGGAGCTGCACCTTCCGTGCCTTCGTTTCTTCCTTGGTTAGGTAGGGAAGGTATGAGCTACCTCAGAGTTGTGAGTGAGGCCTGCATCGAGTGACCGCATTAAAGTGACAAGGACTGCACCCGGAGTGTTGATATTTAAAGACCTTTAAACATCGCGATGCTGCATTTTGGTACCCAGGTAAAACAGCAAAGTTATTTCAGATGCAGACACAGACCCTCGGTGAGGTGGGGGGCTGATGGCAGGAGGTGGACCACCGACCCTGTAACGAGGGTGTGGTCTGTTCGAGGCTGAACGAAGTGCACATCATTGCATGTACCACGGAGGTCCCTCTCGTGAAGTCCTGGAAGGGTCCATGTGGCTGAGCCGTGTGGTCTGTCCATGACGTCCGGCAGGAGCAGAGCTTTCGGGTGCAGCCTTGCTCTTGTGCGCACAGCCCTCAACGGTCTCAAAAGTCTGAGGCTTAAAGCAGGCTTGGGGTTTCCTTACACCTCCTGGACATCTAATTTGCCTGGCAAACATGTTTTTCTTGGGTGTAAAGGTGAAGGAGTGGGTGATTCTGGTGAAAGTGTACTAATTACTGCACTTCTGGGTCAGTGGCGCTTGGTTGAAGACACTATCTGCCCTGGGTGGACATCTCTGGGGTGGTGAGAACCGGTGGCTGGATGTCGCGGGGTTGCCAAGAAGATGCCAATTTTTTCCTTTTTCCTGAGTAACAACACCCTACTTTGTTTAGGGAAGCAGCACACCCAGCTGAAAATCCAATTCTCTTGTACAGCGGAGCAGCTGGTGACACAGGTCCAGATGCTGGGATGCTGATGGGGAGTCCTGGAGTGGGAGGTGTCAGGAGGCTTTCCCAACCCACAGCAGCCCTGGGCCCTTGTCCGGCCTTCTTGCCCGGGGCAGGACGCCTGGAGGGAAAGCAGCTTCGGGGGCCCGAGGGCCAGAAGGCAGAGTCCTGGCGTGTGAGGCAGGCCTGGGCCAGGCTCCTCGGAGGATGTCACAGACCTGCTGCCCATGCAGGGACCACCCACCTCTGAGCCCCACGCAGATTTTCCTCCGTAGCCGAGTGAAATCCTGGTACGGTGAGTGAGGCAGTCAGAGGCACCTTTTGTGGAAGGAGGACAAAGCTGGAGAGAAAGAGGTTTTCCTAAAGGCACAAGGCGCTGATTCTGCGTTAGGGATAATTCCTAGGAGTGTGGTTGCTGGTGGGTGGAAAACTGTAGCCAGAGAATAAGTGGGAATGGCACTTGCTGGTATTTAACTGATTCGTTCACGAATGGTCCGAACAGTTCCAGTGAAAAGAACATTTCGGACACAGAAGTTTTCATCCTGCCTGACAATCAGCGTGACCGTGGGCTGTTCCATCCTTCCTGGGCGACAGTGAGAGGGTCTCAGGCCCTTCCGGCCCTGTGCTGGCATTTCCCCAGGGTGTGTGCCCCATCCCGAATAGGCTGGAATGCCTCTGGGTGCAGCTGAGCCTCTTGAAAAGGGAAGAGACATGTGATGTGCTCTGGCTGAACAGGAAAATGAGGGAGGACAGGGAGAGGGGCCTGGAGGTGAGGAGGATGGTGAGCAACACTGGGGACAGAGGACGTAGGGTAACACCAGGGACAGGGGGACGGAGGGTAACGCCGGGGACAGGGGCATGGAGGGTAACGCCGGGGACAGGGGATGGAGGGTAACACCACTTCTCCAGGTGCCTTTGGGGGATGCTGCCGCCTCTCGCACCCCAGAGTGAAGTCAACAGGATTCTGTCCCGAGGAGCCCCAGAGCCTGGCAGCTGGGATTGTCGCAGTATGAACCACTGTTCACTAGCTCTGCACCCTGGGACAGGCTCCCTGGTGTTTCCACCCTGGTTTCCCATCTGGACAGTGGGACCCTGAGTGTCCCCGTCCCAGCTGCGCCCAGAGCCCTGGACTCCAGCGTGTCGTCGGCACTCATTAGCGTTTCTTTTGTTGTGGTCCGTGGACGAAGTGGCTCTCTCTTTGTGTGTTCACAGCCCTCCTGCTCACTTTACCTTCTGGGAACACTTTTTACATAGCTTCGTATGTGGGGAGGACTCGAGTGATTAATCGAATGTTTCATCAGGTGCAGTTCTTCTGTTTCCCAGTTTTGACACAACATTTGGTGAAATTTCCAGGGACTCCTGTGGTCAGCCTCACGGTTTCACTCTGTCACTTTCTAATGCAGTATTCTTTGGGAGTCTTTCAAATTAAGCGCCATCATTTAAAAATAAGTTTTATAATATGCAGTTTCAGGTTAATTCTTTACCTTTGTGTCTCAGGCAGTAGCTACCTACCTGTGAGTAGTCACAAAGGTTCACGCAGTTTTCTCTAGCCATCCCTGGCTCGTAGCTCAGCTGGTCCCTTCAGATGAGTCAGCCAGCTGTGTACCTGCATGTTCAGGATACTTGTCAGGGGCCTTCCTCAGAGCAAGACCGACGCTCACCTCATCCTTGGGACTTTGGAGCCCGCCCTGGAGAGACTCCAGCCACGTCCAAAGGGGCCGTCCGGGTCCCGCAGGCTGGTGGGAGTGACTTCTGAGCCACTCCAGACCACACTTTGTGTTCCTACACCCCACAAAGCCACTTAAAGTGCCATGTTCTGGTGCCGTGTGCCTCACCAGTGTGCCACACAAGCCTGCACGGGGATCTGAGCGGGCGCTGCCTTCCTCAGGCTATGCTTGAGTTTTGGGGCAACTGGAGCACTCGTGGCTGTGATTCTCGCCACTGTCTGGGCTTCCCTAGAGGGTCTCACCCGCAGCCTGAGGACCACATCGGCAGCCACCGAGGAGCCGCCAGGTGCGGCGTTGGTCCCACTCAGTCCTTCTCGACTTTGGTGAGAGAGGAGACAGCAAAACTTCAGCTGGGAGCCCCAGGCCTTCTCTGCTTGGGGCCCTGGGACTGACATAGCACAGATCCTGCCATCCACGTGCTGGGGGCCCCGCCGTGCGGCTCCCTCCTCTGGTCAGGGGCTGCACCCTTGGGCTGTGCAGCTCCTGGTTCTCACACTCAGGGGCCCAGGGAGGGTGGTGGATGAAGAGAGAAGGAGAAGGGTGGCAGTTTGAGCCCAGTTGTGTTGGCTTCGTCTTCTGCCTCTTGTCCCTAAGTACATTGGCAAAGTTTTCCAGTTGAAAACTCAGAAGGGATTTTTAATGACTGGAATCTGTGAATTCCATGGAAGCCAAGTCTGTCCA
>NW_022165800.1:0-1571 GCF_008728515.1 Papio anubis | reverse complement strand
ATTCTGCCTGGGTTTGGGATAATTTCCCATATTGTAACATATTACTCCGGAAAAAAAGAACCATTTGGCTATAGGTATAGTTTGAGCTATAATATCAATTGGGTTTTTAGGCTTTATTGTATGAGTCCATCATATGTTTACAGTGGGTATAGACGTAGACACACGAGCCTACTTTACTTCTGCCACTATAATTATTGCAATCCCCATTGGCATTAAGGTCTTTAGCTGACTTGCCACGCTTCACGGAGGCAATATCAAATGATCCCCTGCAATACTTTGAGCCTTGGGCTTTATCTTTCTTTTTACTATGGGGGGCTTGACCGGTATCGTACTAGCAAACTCATCACTAGATATTGTACTACACAACACATACTATGTTGTAGCACACTTTCACTACGTCCTGTCAATAGGAGCTGTATTCGCTATCATAGGAGGTTTTATTCATTGATTTCCCTTATTTTCAGGCTACACTCTAGACCAAACTTATGCTAAAGCTCATTTCACCATTATATTTGTAGGTGTAAATTTAACTTTCTTCCCACAACATTTCCTTGGCTTATCCGGAATACCCCGAGGCTATTCTGACTACCCCGATGCCTATACCACATGAAACATTATATCATCTATAGGCTCCTTCATCTCCCTAGTAGCAGTAGTAGTAATAATTTATATAACCTGAGAAGCCTTTGCCTCAAAGCATAAAGTCTCATTAACTGAACAACCTTCCACCAACTTAGAATGACTACACGGTTGCCCTCCACCCTATCACACATTTGAAGAACCAGCCTACATTAAACTATGCGAAAAAGGAAGGAATCGAACCTCCTAAAACTGATTTCAAGACAACCCTGCAACCTCTGCAACTTTTTCAATAAGATATTAGAAAAACTATTTCATAGCTTCGTCAAAGCTAAGTCATAGGTTAAACCCTATATATCTTATATGGCTCACCCAGTTCAACTAGGCCTACAAGATGCCACATCTCCTATCATAGAAGAATTAATACTTTTCATGACCACACTTTTATAATCGTATCCTTAATTAGCTTCCTAGTATTATACGTCCTATCTTCAACCCTTACAACAAAACTAACCAACACCAAAATCACAGACGCTCAAGAAATAGAAACCATTTGAACTATCTTACCCGCAATCATTTTAATCCTAATTGCTCTTCCATCCCTATGCATCCTATACTTAACAGATGAGATCAACAACCCTTCTTTTACTATCAAATCAACTGGAAACCAATAATACTGAACCTACGAATATACAGACTATGGGGACTGATCTTTAACTCTTATATATTCCCCCCCACCGCTGTTCTTAAACCCAGGAGACCTTCGACTTCAAGAAGTTGACAATTGAGTAGTTCTTCCAATTGAAGTCCCTGTCCGTATGATAATCACATCTCAGGACGGTCTACACTCATGAACAATTTCTACCCTAGGCCTGAAAACAGATGCAGTTCCTGGACGCTTAAATCAAACTACATTCACCACCATACGACCAGGCGTCTATTACGGACAATGCTCAGAAATCTGCGGCGCCAACCATAGCTTTATACCTATT
>NW_022165799.1:0-1571 GCF_008728515.1 Papio anubis | reverse complement strand
AACACCGTGAAACCCCGTCTCTACTAAAAAATACAAAAAACTAGCCGGGTGTGGTGGCGGGCGCCTGTAGTCCCAGCTACTCGGGAGGCTGAGGCAGGAGAATGGCGTGAACCCGGGGGGCAGAGCTTGCAGTGAGCCGAGATCGCACCACTGCACTCCAGCCTGGGGCACAGAGCAAGACTCTGTCTCAAAAAAAAAAAAAAAAAGGCAAAACAGAGTAGATGAAGTTAAAGTGTAGAGTTTTTATTATTTTTCATTTTGCTTGTTTGTTTATGCAGCCAGTGTTAAGTTGTCATCAGTTTAAAATAATGGGTAATAACATAGTATTTGGCTGGGCATGGTAGCTCACGCCTATAATCCCAACACTTCGGTAGGCTAAGGTGGGAAGATCACTTTAACCCAGGAGTTAAAAATGTTACTCATTTTGCGTGGGTAATGGCAAAATATTGACTCCACAAATAAAAAAAATTAGCTGGGTGTGGTGGCATGCACCTGTAGTCCAGCTTCTAGGTAGGCTGAGGCAGGAGAATCACTTGAACTCAGGAGGCAGGGGTTGCAGTGAGCTGAGATTATGCCATTGCCCTCTAGCCTGAGTGACAGAGCAAGACTCTGTCTCAAAAAAAAAAAAAAAAAAAAAAGATCATCTTGACGAAGTGGAGTTTCTCCCAGGGATGCAAGGATGGTTCAACATACACAAATCAATTAATGTGATACATCATATCAACAAAATGAAAGACAAAAACCATACGATCATTTCAACTGATGTTGAAAAAGCATTTGATGAAATTCAACACTACTTCATAATAAAAACCCTCAAAAAACTGGGTGTAGAAGAAACATACCTCAACATTATAAAAACCATGTATGACAGACCCATACTGAATGGGGAAAAACCTGAAAGACTTTCCTCTAAGATCTGGAACACCACAAGGATGCCTACTTTCACCACTGTTACTCAACAACACTGTCACTTCCCAAGCTGGAAGCCTTTGCTAGAATAATTAGACAAGAGAAAGAAACAAAGGGCATCCAAATTGGAAAGGAAGAAGTAAAAATTATTCTTGTTTGCAGATGATAGGATCTTATATTTGGAAAAAACATAGACTCCACCAAAAAACTATTAGAACTAATAAACGGGGGACAGTCATGCCAAGCACCTTAATTCATTTTAATGGTGGAAATAATGAACACATATGCTCAGGGAGTTCAAGTCATCTCACTTATGACATATAGACAGAATGAATATGGTTTTTTTTAGCAATATGATTCTTCTTCCTTTTTTTTTTTTTTGAGACGGAGTCTCGCTCTGTTCCCCAGGTTGGAGTACAGTGGTGCCATCTTGGCTCACTGCAACCTCTGCCTCCCAGGTTCAAGCGATTCTTCTGCCTCAGCCTCCTGAGTAGCTGGGACTACAGGCACACACCACCACGCCTGGCTAATTTTTGTATTTTTAGTAGAGATGGGTTTCACCATGTTGGTCAGGCTGGTCTTGAACTCCTGATCTCATGATCTGCCTTCCTTGGCCTCCCAAAGTGCTGGGATTACAGGCATGAGCCACAGCGCCCGGCCAT
>NW_022165798.1:0-1571 GCF_008728515.1 Papio anubis | reverse complement strand
CACCAGTTCATGAGGTTTCCAGTTTCTCCATATCCTCTTCAACACTTTTTTTCTGTTTTAAGCGTTTTTTATTTGTTTTTGTTTTTGTTGAGTATGACCATCTTGCTGAATATAAAGGGATCCCAACTTATGGTTTTGATTTGCATCTTCCTAACAACTAATGATGTTGAAAATCTTTTCACATGCTTCATAGCCATGTATATATTATTTTTGGAGAAGTACCTATTCAAGTGTTTTGCCTATTAAAAAAATCGAGTTGCTTGTATTTTTGTTGTTGAGCCGTAACATTTTGAACATGAGAGTTGGTTAGAAATTATCTTGAAAAGCACTTTAGTCTTGCAAAAGAGGCAACTAAGATGATGGGAAGTAAGTGGCATGACCAAATCCACCCTGTTATTACTGTGCCTGGAATTCAGACGTAGATGTCCTGTCCTCCAGGTATTCCAGCTGTCCGTATACCACAATATTTTATGTACTACATCATAAAACCAACATAGGTTTTTGAAAATAATTGACTAGAACAGAAAGATGATCTGTAAGACTGAAAGAATGATGATCACCTGGGCAATTTTAAACACATATTTTGACTTAGAAACAAGATTTAGGACTTAATAAAGGAGTTAAAGGAAGATGTGTATACAACATCAAGACCTATGAAAAGTGGAAATATGTAGCTTGAGTGTTATTTTGTAATTAAGGAAATTAATAAAGAAAATGCTAATTATAAATGAATTTCAATAATTCCAGCCTAAATCTGGCATTTAAAATATCTATCAAACAAAATTAAAGAGGGAGATTTATGTATACTATAAAATAATTAATATAAAATATTACTAAACAATTAGTTTGCTCTTGTTACCTGTAATGTTTTCAAGCCTTTTTGTTTACTTTATTGTTACTATTATTTTTAAATTTCAAGTAGTTGTAAAGCATGAAAGGGCATAAGAAGAAATGAAAAGCTTAAAAAATGTTTAAAAAATGGTTGATAGCTCTCCAGAGACCAGACTGCTTTTGGCAAGGTATTAACTGCAGTGCAAGGAGGCTGCCAGGCTTGCCCTGCTTAGGGTTCTAAAACCAACCTTTGCTGTTCTATATCAATCAGAGTATGGAGGGAGCATCAGAAACAATGAGACCAAAGGTCTAAAGCCACTGAGATGGGAGATAAAAGATGGAGCTAATCAGATGCTTAGATGATCCAGGAACCAAAGCATGGATTTAGAATGAAAGCATTCGGCTATTTCAGATACAGCAAACAGAACAGAGCATGACCTTCAGCTGGGGAGAGAATGCGCAGGGCCCAAATTTTCTCAGAGGTCAGGGATTATAAACGAAGGATCATTGATAAACACACAGACAGGAGTAAATTGCCTTAGTGCTTTGTGACCTGAGAGGTATATTTGCTCCGCTATTCTTTCCTGTATAAGGAAGAATAGCCTTTAGCTCAGCTACCAAAAAGCATTGTAACATTTTTTTCCACAGTCTCCTTTCATTCTTGTATAGTTTTAACATAATCGAAATTTATTCTTTCCTTTATATAGGAAAGTCTTAATAATTATCAGCAGTTTTCCTTC
>NW_022165797.1:0-1572 GCF_008728515.1 Papio anubis | reverse complement strand
ACACAAAGTAGTTTCTCAGAAAGCTTCTTTCTCTTTGTTGTCGGACGATATTTCCTTTGGCCCTATAGTCTTCCATGGGATCCGAAATATCTCTTCCTAGATTCCACAGAAATAAGGTTAGCAAACAGATACACGAAATACAGATGTATCTCTGTGAGTGGAAGTCACACATCACAAAGCAGTTTCTCAGAAGGCTTCTTTCCAGTTTTTCTCGGAGGATATTTTCTTTTTCAACATAGCCCTCTATGGGCTTCCAAATATCACTTTGCGAATTCCACAAGAACAGGCCTAGCGAGTGGCTTCTTGAGTGAAAAGCTGTAACTCTGTCAGATTAATTAACAGAACACTAAGCAATTTCTCAGAAAGCTTCTTTCCAGATTTTATCTGAGGATATTTCCTTTTTCACCATAGCCCTCTATGGGTTTACAAATATCCCTGTTCAAATTCCACAAGAACTGTCTTAGCAAAAGACTTGTTGAGGGGAAAGCTGAACTCTGTGAGATCATTTCACAGAACACAAAGAAGTTTCTCAGAAAGCTTCTTTCTCTTTGTTGTCGGAGGATATTTCCTTTGCCCTACAGTCTTCAAAGGGATACGAAATACCTGTTCTCAGATTCCTCAGAAATAAGGCTAGCAAAGAGATCCACGAAATACAGATGTAACTCTGTGAGTGGGATTCACACATCACAAAGGAGTTTCTCAGAAAGCTTCTTTCCAGTTTATCCCTCAGGATATTTACTTTTTCACCATAGCCCTCTATGGGTTTCCAAATATCACCTTGTGAATTCCACAAGAACAGGCTTAGCGAGCGGGTTCTTGAGGGGAAAGCTGTAACTCTTTGAGATGATTTCACAGAACGCATAGAAGTGTCTCAGAAAGCTTCTTTGTCTTTGTTAACGGAGGATATTTCCTTTGGCCCTATAGTCTTCAAAGGGGTTCGGAATATCTGTTCTCGGATTCCACAGAAATAAGGCTAGCAAAGAGATCCACGAAATACAGATGTAACTCTGTGAGTGGATGTTACACATCATGAAGCAGTTTCTCAGAAAGCTTGTTTCCAGTTTTTCTCTGAGGATGTTTTCTTTTTCAAGATAGCCCTCTACAGGCTTCCATATATCACGTTGCGAATTCCACAAGAACATCCTTAGAGATCGGCTTCTTGAGAGAAAGCCGTAACGCCGTGAGATGAATTACCAGAACATTAAGCAGTTTTTCAGAAAGCTTCTTTCCAGATTACATCTGAGGATATTTCCTTTTTCACCTTAGACCTCTCTGGGTTTCCAAATATCACTTTGCAAATTCCACAAGAACTGCCTTAGCGAAAGGCTTCTTGAGGGGAAAGCTGTAACTCTGTGAGATGATTTCACAGAACACAAAGAAGTTTCTCAAAACGCTTCTTTTTTTTTTTTATCGGAGGATATTTCCTTTGGCCCTATAGTCTTTAAAGGGATCCGAAATATCTGTACTCAGATTCCACAGAAATAAGGCTAGCAAAGAGATCCACGAAATACAGATGTAATTCTGTGAGTGGAAGTCACACATCACAAACCAGTTTCTCAGAAAGCTTCTTTC
>NW_022165796.1:0-1572 GCF_008728515.1 Papio anubis | reverse complement strand
CACTTTGCAAATTCCACAAGAACAGGATTAGCGAAAGGCTTCTTGAGGGGAAAGCTGTAACTCTGTGAGATGATTTCACAGAACACAAAGAAGTTTCTCAGAAAGCATCTTTCTCTTTGTTAGTTATCGGAGGATATTTCCTTCGGTCCTGTAGTCTTCCAAGGGATCCGAAATATCAGTTCTCAGATTCCACAGAAATAAGGCTAGCAAACAGATCCACGAAACAGAGATGTAACTCTGTGAGTGGAAGTCACACATCACATAGTAGATTCTCAGAAAGCTTCTTTCCAGTTTTTCTCTGAGGATATTTTCTTTTTCACCGTAGCGCTCTATGGACTTCCAAATATCACTTTGCAAATTCCACAAGAATAGACTTAGCGAACGAATTCTTGAGGAGAAAGCTGTAACCCTCTGAGATGAATTAACAGAACTCTAAGCAGTTTCTCAGAAAGCTTCTTTCCGGATTTCATCTGAGGATATTTCCTTTTTCACCATACCCCTCTTTGGGCATCGAAATATCACTTTGCAAATTCCACAAGAACAGGCTTACCGAAAGGCTTCTTGAGGGGAAAGCTGTAACTCTGTGAAATGATTTCAAAGAACACAAAGAAGTTTCTCAGAAAGCTTCTTTCTCTTTGTTAGTTATCAGAGGATATTTCCTTTGGCCCTATAGTCTTCCAAGGGATCCGAAATATCAGTTCTCAGATTCCAGAAAAATAAGGCTAGCAAACATATCCAGGAAATACAGATGTAACTCTGTGAGTGGAAGTCACACATCACAAAGCAGTTTCTCAGAAAACTTCTTTCCAGTTTTTCCCTGAGGATATTTTCTTTTTCACCATAGCCCTCTCTGGGCTTCCAAATATCACTTTGCAAATTCCACAAGAACAGGCTTAGCGAACGGCTTCTTGAGGGGAAAGCTGTAACTCTAGGAGATGAATTAACAGAACACTAAGCAGTTTCTCAGAAAGCTTCTTTCCAGATTTCATCTGAGGATATTTCCGTTTTCAGCGTTGCCCTCTATGGGCATCGAAATATCGCTTTGCAAATTCCACAAGAACAGGCTTAGTGAAAGGCTTCTTGAGGGGAAGCTGTAACTCTGTGAGATGATTGCACAGAACACAAAGAAGTTTGTCAGAAAGCTTCTTTCTCTTTGTTAGTTATTGGAGGATATTTCCTTTGGCCCTATACTCTTCCAAGGGTTCCGAAATATCAGTTCTCAGATTCGACAGAAATAAGGCTAGCAAACAGATACACGAAACACAGATGTAACTCTGTCAATGGAAGTCACACATCAAAAAGCAGTTTCTCAGAAAGTTTCTTTCCAGTTTTTCTCTGATGATATTTTCTTTTGCACCATAGCCCTCTATGGGCTTACAAATATCCCTTTGCAAATTCCACAAGAACAGGCTTAGCGATTGGCTTCTTGAGGGGAAAGCTGTAACTCTAGGAGATGAATTAACAGAACACTAAGCAGTTTCTCAGAAAGCTTCTTTCCAGATTTCATCTGAGGATATTTCCTTTTTCACCGTAGCCCTCTATGGGCATCGAAATATCACTTTGCAAATTCCA
>NW_022165795.1:0-1572 GCF_008728515.1 Papio anubis | reverse complement strand
ATCTCGGCTCACTGCAACCTCTGTCTCCCAGGTTCAAGCAGTTCTCCCACCTCAGGCTCCTGAGTAGTTGGGATTACAGGCGCCCGCCACCATGCCCGGCTAATTTTTGTATTTTTAGTAGCGACAAGGGTTCCACCATGTTGGCGAGGCTGGTCTCAAACTTCTGACCTCAGGTGATCCACCTGCATCAGCCTCCCAAAGTACTGGGGTTACAGGCATGAGCTACTGCGCCTGGCTCCTCAGGCAGTTCTTTAAAGGTGTGGGGATGGTGTGGGGCAGTCTCGGTGCGCATGCATTCTTTTCCCCCTTTCTGTCTGGAATGTGGATATCGTGCTACATGCAGAGCAGCTGTCTCATAACCATGTATTTTTTGTTTTCTGGTTTTTTTCAGACAGAGTCTTGCTCTGTTGCCCAGTCTGGAGTGCAGTGGCACAGTCTCAGCTCACAGCAACCTCTGCCTCCTGGGTTCAAACGATGCTCCTGCCTCAGCCTCCTGAGTAGCTGGGACTACAGGCATGCACCACCACGCCTGGATAATTTTTGTATTTTTAGAAGACACGGGGTTTCACCATGTTGACCAGGCTGGTCTCAAACTCCTGACCTCAGGTGACCCACCTGCCTCGGCCTCCCAAAGTGCTGGGATTACAGGTGTGAGCCACCGCACCCGGCCATAACCATGCATTTATAATGGAAGGAAGGGGATGAGAGTTTACAATGTCATATTAAATGAAAATAGAGGATTATAAATTATATATGTTGTGTGAAAGCAATTTGGGGCTGGGCGTGGTGGCTCAAGCCTGTAATCCCAGCCCTTTGGGAGGCCGAGACGGGCGGATCGCTTGAGGTCAGGAGATCGAGACCATCCTGGCTAACATGGTGAAACTCCGTCTCTACTAAAAAAATACAAAAAAACTAGCCGGGCGAGGTGGTGGGCGTCTGTAGTCCCAGCTACTCCAGGAGGCTGAGGCAGGAGAATGGCGTGAACCTGGGAGGCGGAGCTTGCAGTGAGCCGAGATCGCGCCACTGCCCTCCAGCCTGGGCGACAGAGCGAGATTCCGTCTCAAAAAAAAAAAAAAAAAAAAAGCAATTTGATTAGAAAATATGTGTATTCTACCTATACATGCATGAAATGTGTAGTTGCACTTTAATTTTCTTCATTGTAACTAGACTCAAGCTTGTGAAAGAAGGAACTTGTCTTTTGTAGTTGTTCCATCTTCAGCATTTACAATGGCTAGCACATAGTTGGCTTTCAGTAAATCTTTGATTAATGAAAGAATAGTAAGTAGTTAATAAATGATAGCAGTGCTACTTAGTTTCTTTTTGGTTACACAGAGGAAACATGCCCAGATTGCCTTAGGTTTCTGTTACTCTCTGAGATTACTCTGTGTTAACTCTACCTCTGGGATAGGGAAGAGGTGCACCAAGGGGTATGATAAGCCAACATTCTTCAAACTCAGGATAAGGTCTTCATCATCCATAGGACTTTTGATGTGGGGTGAAAGATATTCCCTGCTTTGATTATTGTTTTCTTTGATTATTAAGTTTCTGTATCTAGAGCATAAAATATAATGA
>NW_022165794.1:0-1572 GCF_008728515.1 Papio anubis | reverse complement strand
ACTGTAACTCTGTGAATTGAATTCACACATCACAAAGCAGTTTCTCAGCACTCTTCTTTTTGGTTTTTCTATGAGGATATCTCCTTTTTCAACATAGGCTTCAATGCTCTCCCAAATATATTATTGCAGATTACACGAAAACAGTGTTATCAATCTGCTCAATGAAAAGAATGGTATAACTCTGTGAGATCAATTCACACATCACAAAGCAGTTTGTCAGAAAGATTATTTTTGGTTTTTCCATAAGGATATTTCCTTTTTCAAAATAGGCCTCAATGCTCTCCCTTATATCCCTTTGTAGATTCCATGAAAACTGTTTTAGGAAATTGCCCCATGTAAGGAAATGTGTAACTGTGTGAGATGAATTCACACATCTCAAAGAACTTTCTCAGATTGCTTTTTTCTAGTTTTTATCTGAGAATATGTCCTTTGTCACCATAAGCTTCAATGTGCTCTGAAATATCCCATTGGATATTCAAAGAAAACAGTGTTAACAAACTGCTCAAAGAAAAGAACAGTGTATCTCTCTGACATGAATTCACACATCACAAAGCAGTTTCACAGAAATGTTTTTTCTAGACTTTGTCTGAAGATATTTCCTTTTCCACAATAAGCTTCATTGCACTCCAAAATATGCCATTTTAGATTCCAAGGAAACAGTTTTACCAAAATTCCCCATGAAAAGAACAGTGCAACTCTCTGCATTGAAATCACACACCACAAAGCAGTTTCTCAGAAAGTTTCTTTCCAGTTGTTCTATAAGGATATCTCCTTTTTCACTATAGGCCTCAAAGCACTCCCAAGTATCCCTTTGAGGATTCCACAAAAACTGTGTTAGCAAATTGTTCCATGAAAAGCGAGGTGTAACTCTGTGAGACAAATTCATGCAACACAAAGAACTTTCAGCGAAAGCTTCTTTCTAGTTTTTATCTGAAGATATTTCCTTTGTCACCACAGGCTTTGAGGCGTTAAAAAATACCCTTTCTCAGATTCCCCAAAAACAGTGCTAACAGATTGATCCATGAAAAGAATCATGTTACGCTGTTAGATGAATTAACACATCTCATAGCAGTTTCTTAGAAATCTTCTTTCTAGTTTTTATATGAGTATATTTCCTTTGTCACCATAGGCTTCAATGTGAATCGAAATATCCCTCCTCAGATTCCCCAAAAAGAGTGCTACCAAACTGCTCCATGAAAAGAATCGTGCATCTCTGAGAGGAATTAACAAATGACAAAGGATTTTCTCAGAAAGCTTCTTTCTAGTTATTTTCTGAGGATATTTCCTTTTTACCATAAACTTCAATGCACTCCAAAATATACAATTGCAGATTGCAAGAAAGTAGTGTTAGCAAACTGCTCATTGAAAAGAACAGTGTAACTCTGTTAGATGAATGAAACAGTGTAATTCTTTGAGTTGAATTCACATGTCAGAAAGTAGATTCTCAGAAAGCTTCTTTTTGGTTTTTCCATGAAGAGATTTCCTCTGTCACCATAGGCATCAATGCGTTCCCCAATATCCCTTTGCAGATTCCATGAAAACAGTGATATCAAACTGCTCCATGAAAGGAAA
>NW_022165793.1:0-1573 GCF_008728515.1 Papio anubis | reverse complement strand
AGGCACACAGCCCCTCCCAGCCACTACCCTGGCCTCCGGGGCAGCTGGAGAGCCACGTGCCTTGGCTCCAGTGACTTTGGCAGAGGGTGGAACCACCCCCTCCCTGAGGCAAACCTACAACAGCCTTCCCTTCCCCACTAGCTTCCTGGGCCTCCTCTGGAACCTTGTGCCTGCATCCCAAATGTACTGGGATGGATCCCATTCCCCGGGAAATTCCAAGGGCCCTTGGTGTGTCCACATCACCAGGCTGTCCACATGTGGACCCTGAGGGGAAGAGACAGAGCCGCAGAGGGGAGATGGGAGGGCCTCCCTGAATCAGCCCCTCAGGAAGGAGCAGACCCTTCAGGGACCTCAGTTGAGGCCCCTGCAACCTAAGGCTCTGAATTCTGCTACCCGCTGAGGGCAGTGTGGCCTCCCATCTCTGAGGCAGAGCACAGGGTGAACTGCAGCTTCTCCAGGTCATGAAGAAGGAACCCACAGCTACATGTGGGCCCCAGCAGTGGAAAGGATGCCCCACCTCGGTCGGGGACCAGGCAGGGGTCAGCATGTTCATTGGAAGAAGTGTGGGACCCCACGGCCTCTAGTGCCAGAGTAGACGGGAGGTTCAGGCCCACCTCAGGTGACATCCTCCAAGCCCCCAGCCCTCACCACAGAGGGGTGACTGTCGCATCCAATGCCCACCGTACTCAGCTCTGTCCCCTCCCCCCGCGTTACCCCAAGGCCCAGCTCATAACCAGAGGAAGCCTGAGCCACGGGCAAAACCCACATTGTTCCTGCGGCTGCTCAGTCTCAGCTTCCTCTACTGAGTCTGGCAAGGGAGAAAAGAGAAGCAATCAACACCCCCAGCCAGCACCTCTGGTCCCATGTCAGGTTGAGCTGGTGTCGGTGTTGCAGGGTGAGAGCATTGCAGGGTGCAGGGGTTGAAAGTCATATCATCCTCTTCCCTCCTGAATCATGGGAACAACATCACGGGGGGGTGTATAATTTCTGTGATATGGGGAGTAATATCATCTTCTGTGCCTTGGAATGTTAAGCACAATATCATGGGGGGGGGCGTGTACATCTTCTGCAATACTGGGAATAATATTATCCTGTCTCCTCCTGCGTACTAGGAAAGATATCACAGAGTGGGTGTTCACCTCCTGCGATATGGGGATTAATACCATCTTCTCCCCTTCCAGATATCAGGAAGAGTATCACACAGGGGTGTACGGTGTCTGCGATACTGGGAGTAATATCAACCTCTCAGCCTTGGAATATTAAGAAGAATATAAAAGGGTGGATGTACACCCACTGCCATATTGGGAGTAATATCAGCCTCTCCTCTCCATGGATATTAGGAACAATATCCCAGGCTGGGTGTACGCCTCCTGCTCTATGGGGAGTCATATCATCCTCTCCCTTCCAGAATATTAATAACAATATCACAGGGCGGGTGAACACAGCCTGCGATACTGGAATTATTATCATCCTCTCCCCCTCCAGATACTAGGAACCATATCACAGAAGAGCTGTACCCTCCCTGTGATATTGGGAGTAATATCATACGCTTCTTCCATGAGTATTAGGAGCA
>NW_022165792.1:0-1573 GCF_008728515.1 Papio anubis | reverse complement strand
GAGTCTCGCTCTGTCGCCCAGGCTGGAGTGCAATGGCTCGATCTCGGCTCACTGCAAGCTCCGCCTCCCAGGTTCACGCCATTCTCCTGCCTCAGCCTCCCAAGTAGCTGGGACTACAGGTGCCCGCCACCACGCCCGGCTAATTTTTTATATTTTTAGTAGAGACGCGGTTTCACCGTGTTAGCCAGGATGGTCTTGATCTCCTGACCTCATGATCTGCCCGCCTCGGCCTCCCAAAGTGCTGGGATTATAGGCGTGAGCCACCGTGCCCGGCTAAAATTGGTGGATTTCATCACATGTAGATACCTCAAATTTTTTTTCAAAAAAGGTCTCAAATCAATGGTCTAACTTTTCACTCCAAGAAACCAGATAAATAAATTAAATCCAAAACAATGCACCAAACTTGCCAAAAACTGGGGGGAAAATGTCCCTTAAGTGAGGAAAGACAGACAAGGTGGGGTCCGTCCACTTGATGGAAGACTCCTTGGCCGGGGCCAGGAGTGAAGCCCCCTGGCATCACAGGGCCTGCAGCACCGGAAGGCCCACTCGGGGGAGGTGGCGGGCACGACGGCTGCGTGCAGCGGGGCCACCTACAAGCTGCTGGCGCAGGTAAACCAAGGCGTGGAAGATGAAAGAACATGCAGGGAATTCGGGAACTGTTCTGTATCATGACTATGGTACAACGACATGACTATGGACTTCCAAAATTCACAGAACTGTACACGTAAAAGGAATTGTACTGAATGTAAATTATGCTTTAATAAATGGACAAATAAAGCAAGGCGGCAGGAAATGATAGAGTAAAAATAATGTGAAACAAAAATAGTAGAGGGGAAAATATCAAAGGAACCAAAAGCTGGGTGTTTATTAGAGACGGAGTTTCGCTCCTGTTGCCCAGGCTGGAGTGCAATGGCGTGATCTCAGCTCACTGCAAACTCTGCGCCTCCTGGGTTCAAGTGATTCTTCTGCCTCAACCTCCAAGTAGCTAGGATTACAGGAGCCCACCACCACGTCCAGTTAATTTTTGTATTTTTAGTAGAGGCCAGGTTTCACCATGTTGGCCAGGCTGGTCTCAAACTCCCGACCTCAGGTGATCCACCTGCCTCAGTCTCCCAAAGTGCTGGGATTGTAGGCATGAGCCACCACACCCAGCCTACAAGCTGGTTATTAACAAGATCAATAACTGAAATCTATAGCAAGACTGACAAAGAAACAAAGAGAGAAGCCACAAGTAACCAACATCAGGAACGACAGATGGGACATCACTGCAGATCCTACTGACACAAGAAGGGGTATAAGGAATATTATGGAGGACTTTATGCCAGAGAATTTGACAACTTAAATGGAATGAACCAATTGCTTGAAAGATATAAACACCAAGGCCGGGCACGGTGGCTCAAGCCTGTAATCCCAGCACTTTGGGAGGCCGAGGCGGGTGGATCACGAGGTCAGGAGATCGAGACCATCCTGGCTAACATGGTGAAACCCCGTCTCTACTAAAAATACAAAAAACTAGCCGGGCGATGTGGCGGGCGCCTGTAGTCCCAGCTACTCGGAGGCTGAGGCGGGAGAA
>NW_022165791.1:0-50226 GCF_008728515.1 Papio anubis | reverse complement strand
GAGAAGAGACATGGCCAGCCTGTGTCCCCAGAGCCTACGGTCTTACCACCAGGTGAGACCGTTACACTGCTTCCAGGTATCACATGTTGTGAGATTTTTAATTTAAAATGAACCAAAAAAAACCAAAGGCAAAAAAGGCATAAGCTATTAAAAAGTGGGAGAAACACTAAGAGAACCTTAAGCACATAACTAAAAATATTATGGAAATGTTACTGAATTCACTAGCAAATTTAATTCTAGATTTTCATTGAGGAGTAGGTTATATTATTCATGATGAAGAAAAAAATGTTCACTTAAGTATATTAACATAAATACCATCAATATGATTTATCATGATTAAACGTTCACTTAAGGCAATTCAGTCAAAATTCTGCATCTCATACAATTTTATAGTTTGCTAGTAGGTTACAAGTAGTCATCCAAATAAAAACAGTAAAACACATGATGTTTTCCACTGGTTATTGCTCTTTTTAGGTAAGCACTTTGGTTATTGCTCTTTTTAGGTAAGCACTTGATATATACCAACAGACAGAGGATAATAACAAATTGCTAATTTCTTTCATCATTATACAAAGGTGGCTTCAGGATAGAATAGTATAAGTGCAATGACGAATTTGAAATCTAATGTCAACTCAGTGATGCATCAAGATAAAAGTAGAGACAATAGGGGCACCTTGGTGAGTACTGAATTTTTATTTATTTATTTATTTATTTTGAGATGGAGTTTTGCTCCTTTTGCCCAAGCTAGAGTGCAATGGGGCAATCTCGGCTCACCACAACCTCTGCCTCACGGGTTAAAGCGATCCTCCTGCCTCAGCCTCCCGAGTAGCTGGGATTACAGACATGTGCCACCACGCCCATATAATTTTGTATTTTTAGTAGAGACGGGGTTTCTCCATGTTGGTCAGGCTGGTCTTGAACTCCCGACCTCAAGTATCTGCCTGTCTCGACCTCCCAAAATGCTGGGATTACAGGCGTGAGCCACCACACCTGGATGAATACCAAACTTAAATCTAAGCAGACTAAGAGAAACAATTCATTTTAAAAATAACATTTGCCAGGCACTGTGGCTCACACCTGTAATCCCAGCACTTTGGGAGGCCGAGGCAGGATCAGCAGTTCAAGACCAGCCTGGCCAAGATCATGATACTGGGTTCTAAAAATACAAAAAATCAGCCAGACGGTGGCTGGCACCCAGAACCCAGCTGCTCAGGAGGCTGAGGCAGAGAACTGCTTGGAACCCAGGAGGCAGAGGTTGCACGAGCAGAGATCACACCACTGCACTCCAGCCTGGGTGACAGAGGAGGCTCTGTCTCAAAAAATAATAATAATAATTCAGTGAAATCCTAAGATCCAGGGCTTCTTAACAACATGTAAATAAGTTCCCAATCCCCATGCTGAAAGTTTAAAAGAAATGCTAATAATTAAAGAAACACAACTTTTCCTTAGCTTTGCAGCAATTTAGAAACAGAGAATGTTTCCAATATTTAGACACTACAAAGCACCTGACAAGGAGAAACGTGTAAGGAGGCATGACTCACCCGCAGCCCTGGGCCTGTCCACTGCACCTACGATGAAGAGTAACTCCACTGTAAATCATGAACACAGGCCGCACTTTTCCAGTTTAGACATACCCATATTTCTTTCTCAGACAATTCTTCAACTAGCCATGTAGATCAGCAATACGATTATTCCATTTCTCTGAAAACTGAGCAAAGCTGATTCTCAATAATGCATCCCTATGTCAGAGCAGCACTAACATGTAAGAACTTATTTCATATATTTTACATTCTACATTCATACATCACTACTGCTTTCAAAAAATTCTTCTTGGTGTTCTTGTAAATCATTTAATGAGAGACTATTAGAGAAGCTGAAAAAGCAGGAGGGCAGAAAAGTTCAATCAAATTAAACACGGTAACAGGGAGGCCACAATGAGGAGGTCTCCAGGGGTCTTTTAGCAAACTTTCTAAAACATGTCTCAGCTGTGTGGAAATAAGACTTTACAGCAGCCGGGTGCGGTGGTGCAGGCCTGTAATCCTAGCACTTCGGCAGCAGAGGCAGGTGGATGGCCATTCACATGCAACATAGCCAAAACCCCCCTCCCCACCCCCACCCATCTCTACCAAAAATACAAAACAGCCAGGCATGGTGGTGGGTGCCTATAGTCCCATCTACTCAGGAGGCTGAGGCAGGAGAATCACTTGAACCCAGGAAGCAGACATTGCAGTGAGCCGAGACCATGCTACTGCCAGCCTGGACGACAGAGCAACACTCCACCTCAAAAAAGAAAAAACAAAAACAAAAACATAAGGTTAAAGGGGACCCCAGACCTTAAAGGTACAAGTTTAAAAGGGACCCCTAAGCAAAAAATGCCAACCCTTTTTCTCTCAATCTTTGAAACACCAGGAGGTGTAACAGTTTTGCAGCCTAGCTGTAGCAGGCTGATGCCCCCAAGATGCCCATATCCTAATCCCGGAAACTGGTGAATACACCGTATGGCAAAAGGGTCTTTGGCTGGCTTGTACTGGCAGGGTTGATGTACTCACCCGGATCCTTATAAGAGCAGAGAAGGTGATGGAGAGGGTGGGAGGTGTAGTGACGGAAGCCAGGAAACTCTAGTCATTCAGGACGTGCAGCACAAGCTGAGAAGTGCAGGCCGCCTCCAGGGCCAGGAGACAGATCTGCAGAGCCTCAGAAGGCAACAACCCTGCTGCCACCTTGCTTCAGTGGGACTTACTTTAGAATTCTGGTCTTCAGAACTGTAAGGGAATACATTTGTGTTGTTTTAAGTCACTGTGTGGTAATTTGTTGCAGCAGCCACGGGAACCTAGTAGTAAAGCCTCAAAACCCATCTGAAGGGGCTGGGCTTGGTGGCTCATGTCTGTAATCCCAGCACTTTGGGAGGCCGAGGAGGAGAGATCACTTGAGGTCAGGAGTTCGAGACCAGCCTGGCCAACGTGGCGAAGTGCCGTCTCTACAAAAAAATACAAAAATTAGCCAGGCATGGTGGCACATACCTGTAATCTCAGCTACTCAGGAGGCTGAGACATGAGAATTGTTTGCACCTGGGGTTGGGGGGGTGGAGGCTGCAATGAGCTGAGATTGCACCACTGCACTCCCGCCTGGGTGACAAGAGGGAGGCTCTATCTCGAAAACAAAAACAAAACAAACCAAAAAACCCACCTGAAGAAGGTTTCCAGTTCTGCCAGCAGTCCCCCACCCAACCCTCGGAAGCAGACATTCCATTGCTGTGGGCCATGGACAGGCAAAAGGAAGCGCCTCCTCGTGGCAGAGGCCTACCCAGGAGAAACCCAAGGGAAGGCACTGCCGGGCCAGGCTCTCTGCCAAAGCCATATTATGGTGGTTTTTGTTTTTGTTTTTGTTTTTGTTTTGAGACACAGTTTCACTCTGTCTCCCAGACTGGAGTGCAGTGGCACAATCTTGGCTCACTTCGACCTCTGCCTCCCCAGTTTAAGCAATTCTCCTGCCTCAGCCTCCTGAGTAGCTGGAATTACAGGAACATAGCATGCCTAGCTAATTTTTGTATTTTTAGTAGAGATGGGGTTTTGCCATGTTGCCCAGGCTAGACTTGAACACCTTACCTCAAGTGATCCACCTGTCTCAGCCTCCCAAACTGCTGGGATTACAGGAGTGAGCCACCGCAACCAGCACTCACCAAGGCCTTTGATGGCAGGCTTTTCCAGGGGATCAGTCCTGGTCTGGTCTGGCTCTGCCACTCTCCCTCTCACCTAGCTGGAATCCTAGCTCCTTCTCAGTGAGAGGAGAGTGTGGACTAACCCAGCTTGGTATGGTTCCATGCGTTTCACTCATAGAACCTGGCTGCTCCCCAAGCCGTGGAGAAAAACAGGGTCTCTCTGCAGAGTATGATACAGGATGGGCCTGTCCCAGGACCCTGTGAGAGGAAGCCCAATGTCCCACCAGATTGTAGGCTGGGAAGCAGAAGTTTTATGATAGCCTAGGGAAAAAACAGGCAGCAGAGAAGCAGGGCCCGGCACTCATGGAACCCATGTCGCTGCCTGAGGTGAGGTGAGGAGTGCACGCCAGTGACATGAGGGGAGTTCTGAGGGCAGCTTTCCCCTCATTTTCCCTACCATGTTACTCTGATCCCCCTCAGGTGAGCCTGCCCACTTTGTGCCCAGAGCCTATGAAAACACAGCACCAAATGGTTACAGCCCCAGGAGTGGGGGCACAGCGAGGAGGAGTCGTGGACAGAGGACAGGCGGGGAGGAGGGAGTGGGCCTCAAGCTCCAGGAGGGCCCTTCTCATGGGTCCTCCTTTTTGGCTTCTCCTTCTTTACCCCTGGGCTGATCACCCAGGGAGAAGAACTTCAAACAAGGTTTCTCACCCTCAGGTCCATGAGTTCAACTGCCCGGGCCCTTAGGGAGTTGTGATGGGCTTGAGAAAGGATACAAGGTTTTTGTTTTTGTTTTTGTTTTTTGGAGATGGAGTTTCAGCTCTTGTCGCCAAGGCTGGAGTGCAGTGGTGCAATCTCACCTCACTGCAACCTCTGCCTCCCGGGGTTCAAGTGAATCTCCTGCCTCAGCCTCCCAGAGTAGGCTGTAAGGTGTAAGGCCACCTGTAAGGTGGCGCTCCTCCCACACTCCCTAATTTTTGCATTTTAGTAGAGATGAGATTTGCATGTGTTGGGCAGCTGGTCTTGATCTCCTGACCTCCAGGTGATCAGGCCGACTTGGCCTCCCAAAGTTCTGGGATTACGAAGTGACCTGCGGCTTGGCCTGGTGGGTTTTGCATGGAGAGCATGTACATGCCTTTCTGGAAAACAGTCCACAGCTTATTCTCAGCAGGCTCCACAGTCAAAAGGTTAGAACTCTTGCTACAGAGCTGTGGAGCACCCTGGAGTGAGGGGGCCTGCCAAGGGCATTCTGGGGACTACCTGGGCACCCGAGCCCACTGTCCCCTAGGCAGGCTGCACTGCTTGGTATTTGCAGAGCTGAGGGGGTGGGGCACGTGGGGACTGTGAAATTGCCCTGAGATGACCCACAGTCCTCAGCTGGGAAGTGAGGGGTGCATCTCCTGCAGCATCCTCCATCCCTAGACCATGGGGCCAGGAGAACTGATCCTTTCAGCAAGTCAAAAGCCTATTACTGACTTCTTCCCTGGCCATGTAGACAGTTGAACCAGGGCAGTCATATCAAGTAAATGCCTTGGTCTCTGTCACCGAGGTGACCAGTAGGCATTCCCAGGTGCAGTGAAGGTCCTGACACCAAGATATGCACCTGGCCACCTGAGAGAAAGGACTATCTGAGGGGATGGGGGCTGGAGAGCTGGGTGTGGAGTGGTCCTTGTGTGAGTCTTGGTGAGTGGGAGGCTTGGCATGAGCCAGGCCTTGAAGGGGCAGAAGGACAGCAGGAGACAGCCTGGAAAATGTGCTGGACCCACAAGGGCTCAAGGCTGGCCAGAGAGGGAGGTGGGATAGGCTGGAAAGTCCTGAGGTCTGAAGATTGGCCCTGGCAGAAAGAAGCCAGGTAAGGTGGGGTGTTACCTGCACCCTGGGAGCCAAGTGCAGGCCAGATCAGGCCAATTACCGGGCCCTTAGAGAGATGTGAGCCCCTTGAAATGGTGGAAGTTTTTTTTTTTTTTTTTGAGACGGAGTTTCGCTCTTCTCGCACAGGCTGGCACCTTTGCCCAGAGCAGGCACCAACATTTCTGGCTCTGGGTGTGACCTCAGAGTGGGGAAAATCCCCAACCCCCACCAGGACCATCACCTGAACTACTTCAGATGCTGAGGCTGGCCCAAAAACCAGGGGAGCAGGAAGCTAGAATGACACCGAAAATCACAGCAAAGTCCCTGGCTCCGTGGCACCACAGGGCTGACGGGGAATTACAGCCCAAACCCCGGAAGCTGACTCTCTAACACTGAGCCCTCAGTGCCCACAGGGAGATAGAATCAGCACACTATCCAGATGGGGAAATGGGCTCAGAAGTGCAAGAGCCTTGCCCGATGCCCCAGACCAGGGCTCCAGGCCCAGAGTATTCTTTTGTCACTGTGTCCAGAGGGCAGCAGCTGCTCTAATGTACCTACCTGAGCCTGGCAACCTTCTCCAACTTCGGAAGCCCAGGAGCATGGCCCATGTCCACTGATGCACTTGGCATGAGGCGCGACCAGAGGGACGGAGGCAGATGAGTTTCACCTCCTCCACTGGATTGTGAGGGCCTAGAAGGAGACAAGGCTCTGCTTGAGAAGACAGTGGATAGTGGTTTCCCTCTGGATGGATCTCCAATGCCTGGATGGGACCTGGCTCAGACAGAGCACAGTTCTGCAGGTCCCTGAGGCACGGAGAGTTCACAGCTACTAAGTATAGGAGTCTAAATTCAAAGCCAACAGCGTGACTCCAAAGTCCCTGCCCTAGCCCCTGGACCACCCACCTCTCGGGATTCACCCTTGCAGGCTCATCAGATGCCCAGGCCAGCAGCACAGCCAGCCAGGACCAGGGAAACTTGAGAAGCCTCAGAGCACCCCCAAGTATTCCAATCTAATCCTGGCACCCCTGCCTCTCACCACCCTTCTTCCTGTTTTAACCTCACTGCCTACACAGAGCCTGGGCCACTTAACAGATGCCTCAATAAATCAAGAGTCTAATCTTCTTGGGGGAAAAAAAAAAAAGACTTAACAGATATATAGTTGCAAGTCAGAATGCTAAAGAATATAAACATATAACAAGTTAATGTACATATAAATTCAATATACATCCAATCATTGTGACTATGACACAGTAGAATATTAAAATACTATTTTAAAATGTTTACAAGCTTAATATTCTATTCATTCAAACTATTTATTTAAAATACAAATCATCAACATAATTTGCTACTAAAATCTCATGCAGTCCCTTCACAGGACACATGAACCACAGGGAGTTAATAAATTAGCAGCTGGTAGGCAGTGACACACAGCAAAAATGAAAACCAAGAGGTGAAATGGTTCTGAAATAAAGAAGGTTTTAAAGCTAAGAGAAATCATTGAATTACTAAGTCATTAGCACTAATTTTAAGCCAACTAATTAATATGAGATAATACAATGTCCTATGCTTTGGTAAATTCAAACTATATTTAAACACTGTCTGTAATGTGACTTTCAAAATGCTCCTGGCCTTACAAAGATGAGATTACAATGCAGTAATACATGCTAAAGCGTTTCCCCCTGCAAAGCATGTTGTAACTTTCATTAGTCACATTGAGAGTCCAGAAGATGAAGGAAAAGGTTGTAGATTTCGCTGAGAACTTACCAGAGTTGAACTCCTTCACTTTCCGTTGCCCAGCATTGGTGGGTTCCAAGAGTGGTGGCTATAGTGGCTCGTTGGTCTTTGGTCTCTTAGAAGGTGGAGAATCATCATCATCTTGAAAAAGAAAATGGTCATTATTGAAGGAACCATCGTAGAGTTACAGCCACCTCCTGGTCAACAACATTCAAAAGTTGAGTGGAGGTTTAAAGGCATTTTGAGTATTAATAATTATTTCTCTATTGTGACCTTCAGCACACTTTTTTCTAGTTACATTTGAAATGTTATTCTTTTGGGATGTGCTCAAGTGAATACTGCTTTTTCCTCCGTCTTGCTTCATTACTTTTGAGTTTGCTTCATTTGAGTCATCATTATAAATCTTCCCTTCTCCTCAAATAACTTTCAAATTGTTGCCAAGAACTATATTCTATTTTAAGGCTTTTGAGAAAAATCTTTCAATGAAGACAGCCACCTAAAGCTATACGAATATAGAAGGGGATAAAATAAAGCTTAGATTGGAAAAAAATTCAAGATTATACAAAATTCAAGCATACATAAACAAGGGAAGCTGGATAATTGTATGTTCAAATACTTTTAATATGTGCAAAATGTGTAGGCTTAAAGAAATAGAGCTGGCCAGGTATGGTGGCTCACGCCTGTAATTCCAACACTTTGGGAGGCCAAGGCAGGCAGAGCACTTGAGGTCAGGAATTCGAGACCAGCCTGGCCTACACGGTGAAACCCCATCTCTACTAAAAATACAAAAATTAGGCTGGGCGCGGTGGCTCATGCCTGTGATCCCAGCACTTTGGGAGGCCAAGAAGGCTAGATCACCTGAGGTCGGGAGTTTAGAGACCAGCCTGACCAAAATAGAGAAATCCCGTCTCTACTAAAAATACAATATTAGCCAGGGGCGGTGGCACATGCCTGTAAACCCAGCTACTCAGGGCACTGAGGCAGGAGAATCGCTTGAACCCAAAAGGCAAATGTTGCAGTGAGACAAGATCGTGCCATTGCACTCCAGCCTGGGCAACAAGAGTGAAACTCCGTCTCAAAAGACAATAAAAATTAGCCAGGAGTGGTGGCACATGTAATCCCAGCTACTTGGGAAGCTGAGGCAGGAGAATCGCTTGAAACCGGGAGGCAGAAGTTGTGGTTAGCCGAGATCACATAACTGTACTCAAGCCTGGGTAACAGAGCAAGACCCTGTCTCAACAAAAAAGAAAAGAAAGGAGGGAGGGAGGGAAGGAAGGAAGGAAGGAAAGAAAGAAAATAGGGATACATTATTTATGAAACAGATACTGTTGACTCAGTTACCAGAAAGCCTGTGTATAAATGAGCAGTGAGGTATTCAAGCACAGCACACACACACTACTCAGGCCAGCTGTTGTGAGAGTTCATGCTCATTTCCTTGTGGATATACCAGCAACTCACTCTGCTATGATCCTGCAATACATCTCACGTTAGCATTAGAGACATATGGGCCAGGCGCGATGGCTCACACCTGTAATACCAACACTTTGGGAGGCCGAGGCAGACACATCACCTGAGGTCAGGAGTTCCAGGCCAGACCGGCCAACATGGTGAAACGCCGTCTCTATCAAAAAAATACAAAAATTAGCCAGGTGTGGTGGCACGTGCCTGTAATCCCAGCTACTCAGGAGCCTGAGGCAGGAGAATCCCTTGAACCCGGGAGGTAGAGGTTGCAGTGAGCCGAGATTATGCCACTGCACTCCAGCCTGGGCGACAGAGCAAGGCTCCATCTCAAAAAAAAAAAGAGAGAATTAGAGACAAATGGATCAAATCAGCTGCCACCATCATCTTCTAGTCCTGCAAAGTGTCAGGTAACGTCCTATTAAGATTGCTGCACACACATCATCTATAAAATACTGAAAATATCATTTTAGGAATTTTTTTTTTTTAATTTTGAGATGGAGTTTCACTCTTGTTGCCCAAGCTGGAATGCAACGGCCTGTTCTCGGCTCACTGCAACCTCCGCCTCCTGGGTTCAAGCAATTCTGCTGCCTCAGCCTCCCGAGTAGCTGGGATTACAGGCATGCACCACCATGTCTGTTTAATTTTGTATTTTTAGAAGAGGCAGGGTTTCTCCATGTTGGTCAGGCTGGTCTTGAACTCCCGACTTCAGGTGATCACCCACCTTGGCCTCCCAAAGTGCTGGAATTACAGGTGTGAGCCACCACGCCTGGCCAAGAAATCCTTATTTTAAAAAAAGGCCAGGCTCAGTGGCTCACGCCTATAATTTCAGTACTTCGGGAGGCCAAGGCGGGTGAATCACTTCAGGTCAGTAGTTTGAGAACAGCCTGGGCAACATGATGTAATCCCATCTCTACTAAAAATAATAATTTAAAAAAATTAGCCGGGTGTGGTGGTGGGCACCTGTAATCCCAGCTTCTCAGGAGGCTGAGGCAGGAGAATCTCTTGAATCTGGGAGGCGGAGGTGGCAGTGAGTGGAGATCATGCCACTGCACTCTAGCCTGGGCAACAACGCAAAACTTCATCTCAAAAAAAAACAAAAACAAAAACAGACTCCATCTCAAAAAAAATCAAAAACAAAACAAAAAACAAATGTGGTATGGAAATGAAAATAATTACTGTGTTAAAGACAGTTTCATAGAAAATAAAAGACCACTCAAATACAATAAGCTGTCTTTTTAGATGAATATAATTGTTATTCTTACTTTACAGCTAAAGAAACGGGCTCAGAGAATGTTATTTGATTGGACCGTGTTGCATCTCTGGACAGTGCAGCTGAGATCAGACTGTGTGTGTAACTCCACTAGCCTACCAGGGTGCCTCTCACAAAGGTAAAAAATGTAAATTTGGCCTAATATACAAAGTTGCCAGGGCAGCACTGGGTCAATTCTACATACACTACTTCTATGTTCATCAAGGGAAACTTTAAGGGAAGGTGAAAATGCTTCTAGAAGGTAACTGGACACCAGCACCCTTGTTTGTTGCCTTTGGGCTCTTCTTCTAAGACCAATAGTAACCTGAAATTATTGACTGACTGCTCCAATGAAGTAGACAAAAGGGTACCAAGGTCGCCAACATCAGACAAATTCACTTGAGGTCCTATCTATGTGCTTTGAAAGACAAAACTGCTTTTGTGAAGGATACTGTATTTCAGAAAAACATAATATTAACAATAACACTGTAAAATGCTGATGTGTTGAATGCTACTTTAGAAAAACATGTTCAAATCTAGGAAAAAAAACTATGATAGAAAACTACGTATCGATTATCTAGCTAGCTAGCTATCCAGAGACATGGTTTCATTCTGTTGCTCAGGATGGAAAGCAGTTGGGATGATCATAGCTCACTGCAGACTTAAGCTACTGGCCTCAAGTGATTCTCCTGCCTCCTAAGTAGCTGGGGCCACAGGTGGACACAGTTACACCTGGGTCTTTTGTTTTGTAGTGACAGGGTTTCACTACATTGCCCAGGCTGGTGTCAAACTTTGGAGTCTTGCTGGGTCGCCCAGGATGGGGTACAGTGGTGGGATGTCGGCTCACTGCAACTTCCGCCTCCTGGGTTCAAGCGATTCTCCTGTATCAGCCTCCCGAGTAGCTGGGACTACAGGAATGCTCTACCACACCCGGTTAATTTTTGTATTTTTTGTAGAGACTGGGTTTCACCATGTTGGCCAGGCTGGTCTCGAACTCCTGATCTCAGGTGATCCACCCGCCTTGGCCTCCCAAAGTGCTGGGATTACAGGCCTGAGCCACTTAACACTTTCTTATGCTATTAAATAGCCTAACCCAGGCGAGGCGCGGTGGCTCAAGCCTGTAATCCCGAAAACTCGGATGGCCAAGGTAAGAAGACCACTTGAACCCAGGAGTTCGAAACCGGCCTGGGCAACACAGCGAGACCCCCCCCCGCCCCAGCTCTACAAAAGATACAAAAGCTAAGCCAGGCGCGCACCACGCTGGGCTAATTTGTGTATCTTCTGTAGAGACGGGGGTTTTGTCATGTTGCCCAGGCCGGTCTCGAACTCCTGCGCCCAAGCCATCCATCCTTCTGCTTCGGCCTCCCAAAGTGCTGGGATTACAGGGCCCAGCCAGCCTCATGTTTTCTTTAAGCAGTGCAAACTTGGTTAGTTTTCTTTTTTATTTTTTTAGACAGGGTTTACCTCAGTCTCGCAGGCTGGAATGCTGTGGTGGGATCATAGCTGACTGAAGCCTTGAACCTTGGGGTTCAAGTAGCTGGGGAGCTGAGGTAGCACTACAGAGATGGGGTCGCGCCATGCCGCTCTTGGCCTGAAGGGCTCCTCCCGCTGGCCGCGCCCGGACATAGTTTTCTATTTTTGACTACATAAACACTGTGAATGGGTCGGAGTTTGTCAGCCACCCTTTTCCAGCCAGCAACACACAGGACCTGGCGAGGAGGTCGCGGTTACCAGGCTCCACTCTGAGAAGACTACCTAACTCTAAGCACCGCACCGCCCAGGTGACAACGCCGAACGCCAGCCTGTAACGAAGCCGAAGGACCACCTTCATGACGTCACCGAAGGCCCGCCCCTGTGACGTCACGGAGGCGCGCCCCTGTGCCGGCGCAGAGGCCCGCCCCTCTCGCGGACCCAATCGGAACTCGAAGCGGGGTTGCTGGGTCTTCCAGGAGCGCGCATTCGCGGGCGGGTGGCCACAGGCTGCCAGACTGGCATCAGCTGAACTTGCCGATCATTGTCCGTGGGCTTTTGCCCGGCCGCCTCCGCCCATAAGCTACTAGGAGGAGCTTTACCACTTCCCGGCCTGCTGGAAGTGCCGGGCACGATCGCGAGGTAGCGCAGAAGCTCCTCAATGGCCAGCGCCAGCTGCAGCCCTGGCGGCGCATTGGCCTCACCTGAGGCCACATGCGTCCCACAACACCTTCCCCAGCCAGGGCTCGGGGACCCCGGGAGAGTCCCCCGCCACTTGGCGCCGCTCATCCTGGGCAGGGTCGGCCCCTCTGAGGCTGCCACGTATTAGGGAGCTGCACCCCCGAGCTTGACCTCTGACGGCCGGTTGTAATAGCATTAAGCCTTTGAAACTTCGTAGCGGGGTAGACGGGGCTAGGAAACGAAGAAAACATCTTTTTAAAAATGTAAACGATGGGCCTGCATTATAGGTGTGATCCACCGCGCCCGACGATTTTGCTCATTTTAGATACTAGAACTTTTTAATGTTTTTTTGCTGTTTTGGTTTGGTTTTGTTTGTTTGTTTTTCCTGAGACAGAGTCTCGCTTTGTCGCCAAGCTGGAGTGCAGTGGTATGATCTCAGCTCACTACAACCTCTGCCTCCTGGGTTCAAGCGATTGTCCTGCCTCAGCCTCTCGAATACAGGCGCACGCCACCATACCTGGCTAATTTTTGTATTTTTAGTAGATACAGGGTTCTAGCATGTTGGCCAGGCTGGTCTCGAACTCCTGACCTCAAGTGATCCACCTGCCTCTGCCTCCCAAAGTGTTGGGATTACAGGCGTGAGCCATCACGCCTGGCCCCGGTACATGTATTTTGAATGAATGAATGGACACTCAAAAAATGTTAGCTGTTAGTATCTTTGCACAAACAATAGGCCCACAGCAAATATCTTTTCCCAAATAAAAAGGAAGTCTTCACCACAGAGATAATTTCACCACTCCAGAAAAATAGACAAAAGCTTTTAAAAGAGTGTTTTGTGGGCCCGGCATTGTGGCTCATACCTGTAATCCCAGCACTTTGGGAGGCTGAGGCAGGCAGATCACCTGAGGTCGGGAGTTCAAGACCAGCCTGACCAACATGGAGAAACTCCCATCTCTACTAAAAGTACAAAATTAGCCGGACGTGGTGGTACATGCCTGTAACCCCAGCTACTCAGGAGGCTGAGGCAGGAGAATCGCTTAAACCCAGGAGGTGGAGTTTGCGGTGAGCCAAGATCGCGCCATTGCACTCCAGCCTGGGCAACAAGAGTGAAACTCCCGTCTCAAAACTCCCGTCTCACAGAAAAAAAGTGTTTTGTGGTGGAGCACAGTGGCTCATGCCTGTAATCCCAATGCTTTGAGAGGCCAATGTGGGAGGATCAGTTGAGGCCAGGAGTTACAAACCAGCCTAGGCAACATAGCAAGAACCCATCTCTACAAAAAATGAAAATAAAAAATTAGCCAGCCATGGTGGCACACACTGTAGCCGTAGCTATTCAGGAGACTGAGGCATAAGGATCTAGCCCAGGAGTTCAAGGCTACATACAGTGAGCTATGATCACGCCACTGCACTCCAGCCTAGGAGACAGAGAAAGATCCTGTTTCTAAAAAAAAAAAATAATGAAATCGTGTTTTGCCCTCTGTTCTCTGAAATCCTTCTACTTTCCTGAGCATGTCAGCGTTCCACATGGATGAGCATGAATTCACCTGAAATCACCATCCCACATCTTCTTCAGCTCTGATGATCTTTGCTTCCACTCCCCTTAAGCTGCCACAGGAACGGCTCTTGTGATCCTTTTGGACAGCTAGATTTCTGAAATCTTAAGCTCCAACATTCTTTCTACTTGCCCTCTGTGGCAGATTATATTTTCCAAGGTAGCTGCAATAAGTTCTCCCATCCCGTGTACTCTTCTTTTTTTTAATTTTTAAATTTTATTTTATTTTTTATTTATTTATTTTTTGAGACTAGTATCTCACTGTCACCAAGGCTGGAGTGCAATGGTGTGATCTTGCCTCACTGCAACCTCCGTCTCCCAGGTTCAAGTGATTCTCCTGCCTCAGCCTCCCAAGTAGGTGGGATTACAGGTACATGCCATGCCACCAAGCCCGGCTAATTTTTGTATTTTTAGTAGAGACAGGGTTTTGCCGTGTTGACCAGGCTGGTCTTGAACTCCTGACCTCGTGATCCACCTGGCTTGTGGGATTACAGGCGTCAGCCACCGCATCTGGCCCCATTAGTATGATTTTTCAAATATTTATCCATGTTGTAGCATGTATCGGTAATTCATTTCTTTTTATTACTGAGTAGTGTTCCATTGTAGTGATATACTACAATTTGTTTAGCTATTTATCTGTTAATGAACATTTGGGTTTTTTCTAGTGTTGGGTAGTCACAAAGCTGCTATGAATATATGTTCGTTTCTCTTGGATAAAACTCCAAGATTGCGATTGCTGGGTCTTTTTTTTTGTGTGTGTGTGTGTGTGAGACAGAGTTTCGTTCTTGTTACCCAGGCTGGAGTGCAATGGCGTGATCTCGGCTCACTGCAACCTCTGCCTTCCGGATTCAAGCAATTCTCCTGCCTCAGCCTCTCTAGTAGCTGGGATTACAGGCATGCGCCACCACACCTGGCTAATTTCATATTTTTAGTAGAGACGGGATTTTACCATGTTGGTCAGGCCAGTTTCAAACTCCTGACCTCAGGTGATCTGCTTGCCTCAGCCTCCCAAAGTGCTGGGATTATAGGCATGAACCACCGCGCCTGGCCTTGCTGGGTCTTATGGTGAGTATATATTTATAAGAAACTGCAGGCCCAGTGTGGTGGCTCACAGCTGTCATCTCAGCACTTTAGGAGGCCGATGTGGGAGGATCCCTTGAGGCCATGAGTTCAAGGTCAGCCTGGGCAACATAGCAAGACCCTGTTTCTACAAAAAATAAAAAATTAGCTGGGCATGGTGGTGGTCATCTGTAGTCCCTAATATTCAGGAGGCTGAGGCAGGAGGATTGCTTAAGCCCAGGGGTTCTAGGCTGCAATGAGCTGTGATTGCACTGCTGCACTCCAGCCTGGGTGACAGAGCAAGACCCTGTCTCAGACACACACACACACACACACACACACACACACACAGCAGTTGTCTTTGCTCCCTTGTAGTTGGGCAGCAGATTCTTCCTCTGATTCATCTTGGGATGCTGTTGTCTCTGTCCCCTCATTTTATTTATTTATTTATTTTATTTTTATTTTATTTTATTTTATTTTTTGAGATAGAGTCTTGCTCTATCACCCAGGCTAGAGTGCAGAGGCACGATCTTGGCTCACTGCAAACTCCGCTTCCGGGATTCAAGCAATTCTCCTGCCTCAGCCTCTCGAGTAGCTGGGACCACAGCCATGTGCCACCTCACTTGGTGAATTTTTTTGTTTTTGATTTTGTTTTTGTTTTTTTGACAGAGTCTCACTCTGTCACCCAGGCTGGAGTGCAATGGTGCGATCTCAGCTCACTGCAACCTCTGCCCCTTGGGTTCAAGCGATTCTCCTACCTCAGCCTCCCAAAGTGCTGGGATTACAGGCATCAGCCACCGCACCCGCCCCAGTCTGCTTCTTTGTCTATGCATTTAGTTCTCCCAAGAGATTCTCTTTCCCTCTCCCTCTCCCTCTCCCTTGCCTTTGTACCCTGCTAATCAGGCATATGTGATTTCCTGTCAGACCTGAACCTTGCAGGATTGAAGCCATAGAAAAGAGTATGTTGACTCTACAGTGATTGAAGGGGATAGGAGTAAAGCGTTTCTCAGAGGAAGCAAGCAGTCTTAGGAAATTTTGCCTGACCCGTTTTTGTGCCAGTCCCACCAGGAGAGAGAGTGAAGCCAGACAGTCTCCCTCTTTCCTGTTTTGTGTGTGGACTACAATGTTCATTTCCTCATTCTGTCTTTCTAGGCTCTTGCTCTTGCAGAATCCAACGGTCTTTCTTGAAGAAATGTGTAGTCAGAACTTTGTGCTGCATTTTTATCTTGGGAAGGAACAGAATAGTGTGGTCTAGAAATCTAGCGCTGGAGACACGTGAGTCTGATTTGTCTTTTTACGGTTTTGTTTTGTTTGTTTGCTGTCATTGTAATGTTTTTATGCATTGGACTATTAAATGTTTGTCTGCCAGCAGTTTACTCTTTTTTTTGAGACAGAGTTGTGCTCTGTCACCCAGGCTGGAGTGCAGTGGCGCAATCTTGGCTTACTGCAACCTCTACCTCCTGAGTTCAAGTGATTCTCCTGCCTCAGCCTCCTGAGTAGCTGGGATTACAGGTGCGGGCCACCGCACCTGATTAATTTTTGTATGTTTAGTAGAGACAGGATTTCACCATGTTGGCCAGGCTGGTCTTGAACTCCCAACCTCAGGTTATCCATCCGCCTCAGCCTCCCAAAGTGCTGGGATTACAGGTGTGAGCCACCACACCCGACCTGCAGTTTACTCCTCACCTGAGTTTTAAAAATTGATGTCAACTATGTGGCATGCAGAAGATCTCAGCTTCCCAGAATAGCTGGTTACATTACATATCATTTCAACTTTTATTTTAGCTTCAAGGAGTACATGTCCAGGTTTGTTACATGGGTATATCACATAATGCTGAGGTTTGGGGTACAATTGATCCCATCACCCAGGGTTTGAGCGCAGTACCCAGTAGGTCATTTCTCAGTCCTTGCCCTCCTTCCACTGCCTTCTTGTAGTCCTCAGTATCTGGTTTTGTTGTTGTTGTTTCACAAAGTCTCACTCTGTCGCCGAGGCTGGAGCACAATGGTGTGATCTCAGCTCACTACAACCTCCGCCTCCCGGGTTCAAGCGATTCTCCTGCCTCAGCCTCCTGAGTAGCTGGGATTACAGGTGCCTGCCACCATGCCCCACTAATTTTTGTATTTTTAGTAGAGATGGAGTTTCACCATGTTAGCCAGGCGGGTCTCGAACTCCTGATCTCAGGTGATTCGCCCACCTCAGCCTCCCAAAGTGCTGGGATTACAGGTGTTAGTCACCGTGCCTGGCCATCAGTGTGTGTTTTTCCCGTCTTTGTATCCATGTGTACCCAGTGTTTAGCTCCCACTTATAAGTAAGAACATGTGATATTTGGTTTTCTGTTTCTGCGCTAATTCACTTAGGATAATGGCCTCTAGCTGCATTCATGTTGTAGCAAAGGACATAATTTCATTCTTTTTTATGGCTGTGCTGGCTTTTTTTTTTTTTTTTTAATCATAAAATATAGCATAAGGCCAGGTGTGGTGGCTCACACCTGTAATCCCAGCATTTTGGGAGGCTGAAGTGTGCAGATCACCTGAGGTCAGGAGTTCAAGACCAGCCTGGCCAACATAGTGAAATCCCATCTCTACTGAAAATACAAAAATTAGCCACTTGTGGCGGCGCATGCTTCTGATCCCAGCTATTCGGGAGGCTGAGACGTGAGAATCGCTTGAACCCGGGAGGCAGAGATTGCAGTGAGCCAAGATCGTACCACTGCACTCCAGCCTGGGTGACAGAGCAAGACTATCTAAAAAAAAAAAAGGATAAAATAAAATAGAGTGTAAGTGTATGGGCTGGGGACTTCCAGCCCTTGTTACAGGGAGCCTCTTTGACTCTCCTCTGATTCAGAACCTTTTCAGAATCTGCTGTGTACTCTTTCAATGCCTGGAGGCCTGAACAAATTTATCCCTACTACCAAAGCAAGTAAGCTTAGTTCTCACAACTATGCGTGACCTTCACAACCTCTGTACTGGCTTTTATTTTTTCCTTACACAGGTGAAGATAAGAGGTCAGTCCTAACAAAAGGTGAAGGAAGCAAGGTGATCTTAGAAGTCTCTTGAAAGATACAGAGATTGAGAAGTTGGAAAAGCGTTTGTTTGGGCAAGGAACTTTTTTCCTCTTATCCAAAATCAGGCCTCCAAAGGCTGGCCCTGCAGGAAAACTTGCTTTTGTACTTTGGAAATATTGGCAAGAAGGCCTTGTCAGCAGTGGCCTTTTTTTTTTTTTTTTTTTTTTTTTAAATCAGTTGGTCCTTTGCTTGCCCCAGATGAAGTAGCTGGGGCCAGCCAGGCAGAAGTTCTGTTCTGAGCTGCAGAAGGCAGTGGTCTGGATGAGGCCTGGGAGCCACTGTGTCTGAGAATCTGAGAATAGACCTTCCCACCGGCATGTCTTCTACCCCTGGCCCTGCCCTCTCCCTCCCTGTTAGAGCCAAATATGAAGAATCCAGAGTCCATTCTCCGGCAATGATTTTTCTGTGTGTGGAATTCTGATGTACACAATTTACTTTGAAGCAACTGAACTTACTAGGCAGACATTTTTTCCCCTATAGCCACAAGAATTTTAAACATGCATGGATTGTGAGTCACTCCTGGTAGAGACAATGAAAACAGGAGGAAATCGGCCAAGCGTGGTGGCTCACACCTGTCATCCTAGCACTTTGGGAGGTGGAGGCAGGTGGATCACTTGAGGTCAGGAGTTTGAGACCGGCCTGGCCAACATGGTGAAACTCCGTCTCTACTAAAAATACAAAAGAATTAGCCAGGCACTGTGGAGTGACAATCCCAGCTACTCGGGAGGCAGGAGAATTGCTTGAACCCGGGAGGCGGAGGTTGCAGTGAGCCGAGATCACATCATTGCACTCCAGCCTGGGCAACAGAGTGAGACCCCATCTCAAAAATAAAAATAAAAATAAAAAAGGAGGAAATCAGAAGTACAGCATTTTGCAGAGCAGGATGGAAAGAGCTCAAAGGAGCTGTGGCCGAGTTTGCTCAGCTGCTCAATCAAGCAGGGAGGGAGCTGATACTCTTGTAACCCAACGGGTGAAGGCCATCTCCCCTGGCCTGTCCATTTCATGGGCAGAGTTAAGGTCCTAAAATCCTGCTGGCTCTCCTAGGGAGGGTGTGGAAAAAGAATCAGCCTTCCAAGTAAATTCAATGTAAAGTGTGTCTCTAGCATTCTATTTTGGCCAGCACTGTGGCTCATGCTTATAATCCCAGCACTTTGGGAGGCAAGATGGGAGGATCATTTGAGGCCAGGAATTCAAGACCAGCCTGGGTAATATAGTGAGACCTCATCTCTGCAATAATAATAATAATAATAACTTAGCTGGGTGTGGTGGTGTGTGCCTGTAGTCTCTGCTACTCAGGAGGCTGAGGCAGGAGGATCACTTCAGCCCAGGAGGTTGAGGCCACAGTGAGCTATGATTACACCATTGGCACTCCAGTGTGGGTGACAGAGTGAGACCTTGTCTCTAAAAAAAGAGCCAAAAATACTCTGTTTTCTCCTTGGGACCACATTACAACCCAGAAGGCAGGTGTCAACAATTCTGAGCTGTATATTAGGCCTAGTGGTTAGCTGGGGATGTGTAAATCAGTTCTAACTTTTAGTGGAGGAAATGTACATTTCCTTTCAAACTCAAAGCTGATGGTCTTGCTTTTTTTTTTTTTTTTTTTTTTTTTTGAGACGGTGTCTCACTCTGTCACCCAGGCTGGAGTGCTATGGCCTGATCTCGGCTCACTGCACCCTTGAACCCCTGGGCTCCAGCCATCCTACCACCTCAGGCTCTTGAATACCTGGGACCACAGGCGTGCACCACCATGCCCCACCAATTTTTTTTTATTATTCTTTTAGAGAAGTAATCTCACTATATTCCCCAGGCTGGTCTCAAACTCCTGAGCTCAAGGGATCCTGCTGTCTCAGCCTCCCAAAGTACTGGAATTATTACAAGTGTGAGCCACTGCACTCGGCCAGTCTCATTGAAGCTATTGCTAGTGTCAGTGGTTGGAAAGAGGTTCAAGTACCTGGTTTGTCTTTTTTTTTTTTGAGACAGAGTTTCGCTCTTGTCACCCAAGCTGGAGTGCACTGGCACTATCTCGGCTCACTGCAACCTCCACCTCCCGGGTTCAAGCAATTATCCTGCCTCAGCCTCCTGAGTAGCTGGGATTACAAGCACCTGGCTAGTTTTTGTACTTCTAGTACAGATGGGGTTTCACTGTGTTGGCCTGGCTGGTCTCAAACTCCTGACCTCAGGTGATCCGCCCACCTCGGCCTCCCAAAGTGCTGGGATTACAGGCCTGATCATCGCTCGCGGCCAAAGCACCTGGTTTTTCAAACATGGCCAGTAATTATTTGTCTGATCATCTCAACAACACTGGAAGCCTCTTGAAGATGGCGCCCATGCATTCCTCTCTCGGGTCTTGTGTCCGGGTCCCTGGGGACTGGCTTTGAGGTGCTGGTGCCCATCAGTCGTTCTCAGTAGCATTGCCCATTCTTAGTTCTGTTGTGTTGCCTCATGTACCTTCTTTTTTTTTTTTTTTTTTTTTTTTTGAGATGGAGTTTCATTCTTGTTGCCCAGGCTGGAGTGCAATGGTGCCATCTCAGCTCACCGCAAACTCCAATTCCCGGGTTCAAGCGATTCTCCTGCTTCAGCCTCCTGAATAGCTGTGATTACAGGCATGCGCCACCATGCCCAGCTAATTTTGTATTTTTACTAGAGATGGGTTTTCTCCGTGTTAGTCAGGCTGGTCTCAAACTCCCAACCTCAGGTGATCTACCCTCCTCAGCCTCCCAAAGTTCTGGGATTACAGGCGTGAGCCACCACACTCAGCCTCTCTTGTATCTTCTTAAAAAGTTCTTTAGCTTGTCCCACTTATCTCATTGTAGCTGCTTTTACACTATTTGTCTGTTTCTGGCTTCCTATTCACTCACTTATGCTTCATTCTCCATACTTAGTGGAATTGCATTACAATAAGTGCTGTTTCTCTGCTGATAGACCTGCTGACTTCGACGCCTTTACAGTGAGCCTGCCTGGGCATGTAGTATGAATTAGCTTGATTCCTGCTGGACCGAAGCCAAATGACTGGTTTCTTTTTACTTTTTCTTTTTATTTTTTATCTTTTCTTATAGAGACAGGGTTTCACCATGTTGGCTAGGCTGGTCTGTAATCACAGCATTTTGGGAGGCTGAGGCAGGTGGATCACTTGAGGACAGGAGTTTGAGACCAGCCTGGCCACCATGGTGAAATCCCATCTCTACTGAGGACAGGAGTTTGAGACCAGCCTGGCCACCATGGTGAAACCCCATCTCTACTAAAATACAAAAATTAGCTGGGCATGGTGGCATGTGCCTGTAATCCCAGCTACTCGGGAGGCTGGGGCAGGAGAATTGCTTAAACCTGGGAGGCAGAGATTGCAGTGAGTCAAGATTGCGCCACTGCACTCCAGCCTGCGTGACAGAGTGAGACTCCTTAAAAAAAAAAAAAAAAAAAAGAACCATTAATAGACACTGAAATTTGCATTTCATTTTTATTTATTATTATTACTTTTGAGACAGGCTCTCATTCTGTCACCCAGGCTGCAGTGCAGTGTCATGGTCGTAGCTCACTGCAGCCTCAAACTCCTGTGCTCAAGCAGTCCTTCTGTCTCAGCCTCCTGAGTAGCTAGGTCTATAGGTGTGTGTCATCACACCTGGCTGATTTTAAAAATACGTTTGTAGAGATGGGGTCTTGCTATGTTGCCCAGATTGATGTTGAACTCCTGGCTTCAAGTAATCCTCCTGTCTCAGCCTCCCAAAGTGCTAGGATTAGCAGGCGTGAGCCACTGTAGCCAGCCTGAAATTTGAATTTCATTAATTTTTACATGTCAAAAAATATTCTTCTTCTTTTGATTTTTTTTTCAACCGTTTAAAATGTAAAAACCAGCTGGGCATGGTGGCTCACACCTGTAGTCCCAGCCACTCGAGAGCCCAAGATGGAAGAATCACTTGAGTCCAGGAGTTTGAAGCTGCAGCGAGCTATGATGGCACCACTGCACTCCAGTCTGGGTGATAGAATGAGATCCTGTCTCAAAAAAAATAAAGTAAAATAAAATGTAAAAATCGTTCTTACTTGTGAGCCATACAAAACCAGGTGGCAGGGTGAATTTGGCCTACAAGCCATAGTTTGCTGAGCCCTGACTTAAAAGATTTTTTTTTCCAGGTCAACTTTAAATGGCATTATTCTGCCAACTGCATTGGTTAAAAATCAGTTGAACAGTGGGTTGCTCAGCTGCTTTGAGTCTGTTTTTAACCACAGTCTATTCTAAATATAGATTATTTACATCATCTGTGTAGCCTTGTATTTGACATATTAGTCTCTGATGGGAGGCTGGTCTAGGCAACGTTGAGGATCCCTTTCACCCTAATTCTAGTCCAAAGATTTTCTAACAAATAAATGCCAGGTATGGGGGCCTCATGCCTGTAATCCCACCACTTTGGGAGATCTAGGTGGGAAGATTGCTTGAATCCAGGAGTTCAAGACCAGTCTGGGCACCATAGCAAGACCCCCATCTGTACAAAAAAATTTTTTTTTTAATTAGCCAGGCATAGTGGCACGTGCCTGTAGTCCGTGCTACTTGGGAGACTGAGGCAGGAGGATCGCTTGAGCCCAGGGATTGGAGGCTGCAGTGAGCCACAATCGTACCACTGCACTCCAGCCTGGGTGACAGAGTGAGAACTTGTCTCAAAAAAAAAAAAGTTCTTTTTGAATCTCTGTCCTCTGCAGCTTCAGTAGCAGTGTGCCTCCCAAAGTTTCTTCCTGTACCTTCACCATTTTCCTTCTTCCCAGGCTCAAGTCAGGATGTAAAGGTGGTGCTCCTGTAGGCTCTATCCTTAGCGCTCTTCTCTTCTCCCTCTTTCTGTTCTCCATGGACTTTATTTTTGTTATTTTTTATTTTCTTGAGACAGGGTCTCACTCTATGGCCCCATGCTGGAGGGCAGTGGTGTGATCTTGGCTTACTACAATCTCCACCTCCCAGGTTCAAGTGATTCTCCTGCCTCAACCTCCCAAGTAGCTGGGACTACTAGTGTACCCCACCCTGCCCAGCTAATTTTTGTATTTTTAGTAGAGATGGGATTTTGTCATGTTGGCCAGACTGGTCTTGAACTCCTGGCCTTAAGTGATCTTCCCGCCTCAGACTCCCAGAGTGCTAGGATTACAGGCATGAGCCACTACGCCCAGCCTCTCCCTGGCATTTAATCAGATCACGTCTTCAACTAGCACCTCTACATTGGCGACGTGTATATTTAGCCCTTATATTTAGCTCTGACCTTTCTTCTGAGGCTTAAAGTCTTTTCCAGTACCTGAAGCCTAATGTCTAAACTCCTTAGCCTGGCCCTAGGACCTGCTTATCTGAACTCCTGATGCACTGCCAGGCCCCTGGACCAAGCCATGGGGTAGCTTCCAGCAGGTCATCTGCTTCCTCCTCCTTGTCTTTGCTCACACTCCTCCCTCTGCCATCACAAGCCTCTCTCCTTGTCTCTACCTCCCTTCCTCTCCTCCCAGCACACACCAAATTGATACCCTGCCCTTTGACAAGCCACTCAAAGGGCCACTTAACCTGTCAGATTCAGCTGAAATACCTGTGCCTCCTTGAAGCCTTCTTTCTTTTCTTTTCCTTTAGTTAGAGTCAGGGTCTTGCTCTGTTGCCCATACTGGAGTACAGTGGCACAATCTCAGCTCACTGCAGCCTCCACCTCCCAGGTTCAAGTGATTCTCCTGCCTCAGCCTCCCAAGTAGCTGGGATTACAGGTGTTCACCACCATGCCCAGCTAATTTTTTGTATTCTTATTTTTAGTAGAGACTCAGTCTCTCTGTGTTCCCCAGGCTGGTCTCGAACTCCTGGCCTTCAGCGATCTTCCTGCCTTAGCCTCCCAAAGTGCTGGGATTACAGGCATGAGCCACTGTGCCCAGTGTGAAGCCCTGTTTCATAGATAAGGCTAAACATTTTTCCTATGTGCCCATAGAGCCTTATGCACACCTCTACTTTAATGCTTGCTTTCTTTCTTCAATTAGGTCAAAAATAAATGAATATTGGTTCAACATCATATATATATTTATATTTATATTTGTTTATGTAGTTACCAGTTTTATATTTTTATTTATATATATATATATATATATTTTTTTTTTTTTCAGACAGTCTTGCTTTGTCTAACAGGCTGGAGTGCAGTGGTGCCATCTTGGCTCACTGCAGCCTCTGCCTCCCAGGTTCCAGTGATTCTCCTGCCTCAGCCTCCTGGGTAGCTGGGATTATGGGTGCTCACCACCATGCCCAGCTAATTTTTTTTTTTTTTTTTTTAGTAGATTTCACCATGTTGTCCAGGCTGGTCTCAAACTCCTGACCTCAGGTGATCCGCCAGCCTTGGCCTCCCAAAGTGCTGGGATTACAGGAGTGACCCACCGCACCCAGCCTCAACATCATATATATTTAAAAGTTGGTACCAGCCAGGCGCAGTGGCTCACACCTGTAATCCCAGCACTTTGGGAGGCTGAGGTGGGCAGATCACCTGAGGTCAGGAGTTCAAGACCAGCCTGGCCAACATGGTGAAACCCCATCTCTAATAAAAATAAAAAAATAAAAAAATAAACAATTAGCCGGGTGTGGTGGCACATGCCTGTAATCCCAGCTACTCAGGAGGCTGAGGCACGAAAATCACTTAAACCAGGGGGGTGGAGGTTGCCGTAAGCCAAGATCATGCCACTGCCCTCCAGCCTGGGCAACAGAGTAAGACTCCATCTAAAAAAAATAGTAATAATAAAACAGAAAGAAAGAAGAAATTGGTATAGTGTGGGAAGCAAAAAAAAAAAGGAAAAAGAAATGATTGAATTAATGAATACACTCTTATGGGGCCTGCACTGACTTTGACACAAATTAGGCTGGCTTAGTAGGCAAGGTGGGATCTTTTCATAATTTTATTTGATGTCTAAAATACATTTATCTTTTTCTCTTGTAGGAGGAAAATTCTTCCAAGGATGATCTCCCACTCAGAGCTGAGGAAGCTTTCCTACTCAGCAAATGCTGTATGTTTTGATGTTGACAGCATGGTCATCAGAGAAGAAGGAATTGGTGAGCTAGCCAAAATCTGTGGTGTAGAGGATGTGGTGTCAGAAATGTAGGGATAGCATTTATTCACTTTATGAAATGATAAAGAATTTCTTTTTTTTTTTTTTTTTTTTTTTTGAGACAGAGTCTCACTCTCTTGCCCAGACTAGAGTGCAATGGCACAGTCTTGGCTCACTGCAACCTCCACCTCCCGGGTTCAAGCGATTATCCTGCCTCAGCCTCCTGAGTAGCTAGGATTACAGGCGTGTGCAGCCATGCCCGGCTAATTTTTGTATTTTTAGTAGAGACGGAGTTTCACCATGTTGGTCAGGCTGGTCTCAAACTCCTGACCTCGGGATCCACCCGCCTCGGCCTCCCAAAGTGCTGGGATTACAGGCGTGAGCCACCGCACCCAACCATGAAATGATAAAGACTTTCTAAAGAGTGGCTGTTTTGGATGAAGTGCTAGACCCTGGCTATGGAACATGAGTACTAGGCTTTTTCTTTCATTCCTTAGAGCTAAATTTGATATATTCATTCATTTATATAAATATTTATGGCAAACAAATATGGATAAGACATGTTCTTAGCTCGATCAGGGAAATGACAACCATCACTAACCAAAGAAGATGGCCTGGGAGGTGGGGTCCAAGTGTCCAGCGGCTTTGTGTCATAGTTGAAAGTGTGGCCTTGGTGGTTCCCTAGAAACGTTCAGAGCCTCTTGGTGGATCCTGGGTCAGAGCCCCTCCCTCCCTCCCTCCCTCCTGCCCTCCCGCCTCCCGTCCTGCAGCTGGGCACCACCCTCTGCAGCCCCAGTCCCCCAGTAATGCACCATGTCATTTTCTTTCTTTTTTTTTTTCAAGACAAAGTCTTGCTCTGTCACCAGGTTGGAGTGCAATGGTGCAATCTCGGCTTACTGCAACCTCCACCTCCTGGGTTCAAGCAATTCTCCTGTCTCAGCCTCCCAAGTAGCTGGAATTACAGGTGCGCGCCACCACGCCCGGCTAAATTTTGTATTTTTAGTGGAGATGGTGTTTCACCATGTTGGCCAGCCTGGTCTTGAACTCCTAACCTCATGATCTGCCCGCCTCGGCCTCCCAAAGTGCTGGGATCACAGGCATGAGCCACCACGCCTAGCCACCATTTTATTTTCCACTTCCTTTCATGGAAGAACGTTTAGCTTTTGGTCTCTTTCTTGATTTATGACAGCTCACGGCTTTCAAGAAAACTACCTATGAATAGACTGTAACTTTTTTTTTTTTTTTTTGAGATGGAGTCTCTGTCGTCCAGGCTGGGGTGCAGTGGCACGATCTCGTCTCACTGCAGCCTCCACCTCCCAGGTTCCAGCAACTCTCCTGCCTCAGCCTCCCAAGTAGCTGGGATTACAGGTGTGCACCACCACACCTGGCTGACTTTAGCATTTTTTTAGTAGAGATGGGGTTTCGTCATGTTGTCCAGGCTGGTCTTGAACTCCTGGCTTCAGGTGATCTGCTCACCTCAGCTTCCCAAAGTTTTGGCATTATAGGCGTGAGTCATTGCGCCCAGCTTCTTAATGTTATTTTCAAGCAAAACTTCAAAAGTTTATTCCAGGGCCTTGCTCTCATAGCAGCAAAGCCTGTCTGTTGCACAGTGGGACTCTTGGTAGCATCTTCCTGTTGGTGGATGTTGTGTAGACCCGGGGCAGTAAGGCATGTTAACCTCAAGGACAGCGGACCTGGCTGGCCTGACTGTTGGGTCTCCCTCCTAGGACATGGCGAGCCATGGGCGGGGCAGTGCCTTTCAAATCTGCTCTCACGGAGCGCTTAGCCCTCATCCAGCCCTCCAGGGAGCAGGTGCAGAGACTCATAGCAGAGCACCCCCCACACCTGACCCCCGGCATAAGGTAAGAGGAGCCCCTGCTCCAGGTGTATTTCAGCACCAGTGTGGGAGGGGAGGGCAAGTCCTCCTGAGAGCATCTAACTATTGCTTTAGAGCGCCCTCTGGGTGGTTTATTTATTTTCATTTTTTTAAAATTTTATTTATGTATTTATTTATTTTTTGAGGCAGAGTCTCGCTCTGTCGCCCAGACTGGAGTGCAGTGGTACGATCTCGGCTCACTGCAACTTCTGCCTCCCTGGTTCAAGTGATTCTCCTGCCTCAGCCTCCCGAGTAGTTGGGGTTTCAGGCACCCACCATGCCAGGCTAGTTTTTGTATTTTTAGTAGAGACAGGATTTCACCATGTTGGTTAGGCTGGTCTCAAACTCCTGACCTCAGGTGATCCGCCCGCCTTGGACTCCCAAACTGCTGGGATTCTCCTGCCTCAGCCTCAGGAGTAGCTGGGATTACAGGCACCCGCCACCACACCTGGCTAATTTTTGTATTTTTAGTAGAGATGGGTTTCACCATGTTGGCCAGGCTGGTCTCGAACTCTTCACCTCAAGTGATCTGCCTGCCTCGGCCTCCCACTGTGCTGGGATTACAGGTGTGAGCCACCGCACCCAGCCTATTATTATTTTTTTTAGAGTCAGAGTCTCATTCTGTTGCCCGGGTTGGAGTACAGTGGTATAATCATGTCCCACTGCAGCCTTGAACTCCTGGGGTCAGGTGGCCCTCCCACCTTAGCGTCCTTAGTAGTAAGGACTACAGGTGCATGCCACCATGCCCAGCTAATTAAAAGAAATTTGTGTGTGTGTGTGTGTGAGGGTCTTGCTTTGTCACCCAGGCTGAAGTCCAGTGGCATGAACACAGCTCACTGCAGCATCAACCTTCTGGGCTCAAGGGATCCTCCTGCCTCCGCTTCCTAAGTAGCTGAGACTACAGACATAGGCCACCATGCCGGATTTTTTTTTTTTTTAATTTTTTTTATAGACACAGGGTCTCACTACGTTGCCCAGGCTGGTCTTGAACTTGTGGGCTCAAGTGACCAATTTTCCCACCTCAGCCTCCCAAAGTGTTGGAATTATAGGTTTGAGCCACTATACCCAGCCTTTAAAAAATTTCTTGTAGAGATGGGGTCTTGCTATGTTGCCCAGGCTGTTCTCAACCTACTGGCCTCAAGTGATTTTCTACCTTGGCTTCCCAAAGTGCTGAAATTAAAGGTGTGGCCTGTGTGGTTCTTTTGGCACTTACAGGTGGTCTTTCTGGCCAGTTGTGTGGTCCTGTCTGTTTCTGCCTTTCCTCTTTCTCCAGGGAAAACCTAAGCTTTCCTTGTTTGTCCTCATCTTGTGTTTTTCTGGGTCCATGGGCACAGTAGAATTCTGGGACGGTGTGCTAAAGCAGCCAAGCCCTACCCATTGATTTCTAAGTGCATTTAGAAAAACACATGTAAGGCTGGGCATAGTGGCTCACGCCTGTAATCCCAGCACTTTCGGAGGCCAAGGCAGATGAATCACTAGGTCAGGAGTTTGAGACCAGCCTAACCAATATGATGAAACCCCGTCTCTACTAAAAATACAAAAATTAGGTTGGGCACGGTGGCTCACGCCTGTAATCCCAGCACTTTGGGAGGCCGAGATGGGTGGATCACCTGAGGTCAGGAGTTCGAGACCAGCCTGGCCAACATGGTGAAACCCAGTCTCTACTAAAAATACAAAAAAGTAGCTGGGCATGGTGGTGGGTGCCTATAATCCCAGCTACCTGGGAGGCTGAGGGAGGAAAATCACTGGAACCTGGGAGGCAGAGGTTGCTGTGAGCCAAGATCACACCAGTGTGCTCCAAAATAAAAAATAAAAAAAATTAACCAGGCATTGTGGTACGGGCTTGTAATACTCAGGAGTCTGAGGCAGGAGAATCACTTGAACCCGGGAGGTGGAGGTTGCAGTGAGCCGAGATCGCACCCCTTCACTCCAGCCTGGGTGACAAGAGTGAAAATCTGTCTTAAAAGAAAAGAAAGAGAAAAACATATATAAAACATTAACACCCCAGGCAATATACCTTGTCAAATATACCTCAGGCAAATGCATTCAGGAGAAGAAAATGTATCTTAGTTTCCTCTTTGTGTTTCATTTTTTTTTCCCTTTTGTATTACTCAGTGTTTGGTTGTATTTTATTTTTTCAGGGAACTGGTAAGTCGCCTACAGGAGTGAAATGTTCAGCTTTTCCTAATATCTGGTGGCTTTAGGAGTATTGTAGAACATGTTGCTTCAAAGCTCAATATCCCAGGAACCAATGTATTTGCCAATAGGCTGAAATTCTACATTAAGATGTTAATTGTAACATGTTCCCTTTCTTAGCAGTTCCATTATTCAGTATTCTGGGTAATGTCTGTTGGAATGCAACTTAAACAGTCACATCAGAGTTAAATATTGAGATGAATGGTTCTCTTAATTGAAGTATTTTGCCCTTTGGTACCCTTTGCTCAGCAAAATAGACTTAGGTCATCACCTGTCCTAGCTTTATTATCTATAACATCACCTGTCTGTACATAAATGTCTGCATTTCGTGAAACATTAATTCCTACATCGCCCCTATGACTTACTTTGCTATATGTTGTATTTCAATTTTATGGGAGCTTCTATGCATTTGAAGCAATTTAGACTCAAGAAGGAGACTTTTGGCTGGGCACGGTGGCTCATGCCTGTAATCCCAGCACTTTGGGAGCCTGAGGCAGGAGGATCACTTGAGGTCAGGAGTTTGAGACCACCCTGGTCAAAGTGGTGAAGCCCCAACTCTGCTAAAAAAAAAAAAAAAAATTACTGGGCATGGTGGCACATGCCTGTAGTCCCAACTACTTGGGAGGCTGAGGCAGGAGAATCACTTGAAGTTGGGAGGTGGAGGTTGCAATAAGCCGAGATCACGCTACTGCACTTACACCCTGGGTGACAGAGTGAGACTCTGTCTTTAAAAAAAAAAAAAAGACACAGACTTTAGAAGGGAAACTTTTGTTAACGGATTACTGAACTACAGCTACCCTTGGGGAAGCCTCCTGTCCCCTTTCTGGTCCATAGCCGTGCCACAGCTGTTATATTATCTCAGATCTCCAGTTATATCAAGGAGTGACTGATAGTGATATTCTTTTTTCTTTTTTTTTTCTTTTTTGAGACAGGGTCTCACTCTGTTGCTCCTGCTGGAGTGCAGTGGCTCGATCTCGGCTCACTGCAACCTCTGCCGCCTGGGTTCAAGCGATCCTCCTGCCTCAGCCTCCTGAGTAGCTGGGATTACAGGTGCCCACCAACACGCCTGGCTAATTTTTGTATGGTGCCAGACCATACTTTTGTTTTAGATGGCTGATTTATCCTATAATCCCAGCACTTTGGGAGGCTGAGGCAGGAAAATCACTTGAGCACAGAGGTTTGAGACCAGCCTGGGAAACATAGTGAGGTTGAAATCTCTACAAAGTAAATAAATAAAATAAAATAAAAACAGCTGATTTAGAACTACATAAGATTTAAAACAGGAATTACACAAAAACAACTCTCATTACAAGATAAAAATTAAATAATAAAAACAAATTCAATCTTGTTGTATCAACTGACTTTATGCAAACCCAAGAAAAGTTATGAATAAGGAACTAAAAACCTTTTAAAACTTTTAACAATGCCTTATCCCTGTAGTATGGGCACCATCTTTTAGCCTAGGTGTGTGCTCAATAGGTTGGTTTCATTTCCCCAAATAATACCATCAACAACTCATAACCGAGATTTTAATATCATTTGATACTTTATATACTAGTTCCTCATACATTACCTCATTTAATCCTCATAGCAGCCCTGTGAAGTCAAATATTATGTTTTGTTTTGGTTGTTTTAGAAAGAGTCTCACTCTGTCACCCAGGCTTGAGTGCAGTGTTGCAATCATAGCTTATCACAGCCCTGAACTTCTGGGCTCAAAGGATCCTCCCACCTCAGCCTCCTGGGTAGCTGGGATTACAGGTGCGTGCCACTGCATCCCACACCACCACAGCATTTATTCCTCTGAACTAACTTCATTTTCTGAGACTAGCAGAGGTTTTATTTACTTTTTTATTTTATTTTATTTTTGAGACGGAGTCTCGCTCTGTCACCCAGGCTGGAGTGCAGTGGCGTGATCTTGGCTCACTGTAACCTCTGCCTCCCGGGTTCAAGTGATTCTTCTGCCTCAGCCTCTCAAGTAGCTGGGACTACAAGTGCATGCCACCATGCCCAGCTAATTTTTGTATTTTTAGTAGAGACGGGGTTTTGCCATATTGGCCAAGCTGGTCTCGAACTCCTGACCTTGTAATCTGCCTGCCTTGGCCTCCCAAAGTGCTGGGATTACAGGCATGAGCCACCACACCCAGCCCTGGTTTTATTTATTTTTTGAGACGGGGTCTCGCTGTATCACCTAGGCCAGAGTGCAGTGGCGCGATCTCAGCTCCCTGACTCAAGCAATCTTCCCATCTCAGCCTCCTGAGTAGTTGGGACTGCTGGTGCATACCACCACACCTATCTAATTTTGTTTAGTTTTTGTAGAGATGAGGTCTCACTATGTTGCCCAGCCTAATTTTAAACTCCTGGCTCAAGTGATCCTCCTACCTTTGCCTGCTAGAGTGCTGGGATTATAGGTGTGAGCCAACATGCCCAGCCGGGTATTTTATTTCTAAGCATTTTAAAATCAATGCAGGAAACAAATGCTATATAGCAGGTGTCATAAATATCAAATGTGTCAATTTCACATAGGGCATAGCCTTTATCATGTTATTCTAACGTAAGAAAAACTACACCAAAAATATAGTGTAGCCAGGCGCAGTGGCTCACACCTGTAATCCCAGCACTTTGAGAGGCCAAGGTGGGCAGATCACCTGAGGCCAGGAGTTTGAGACCTGCCTAGGCAACATGGTGAAACCCCATCTCTACAAAAAATACAAAATAATTAGCTGGGAGTGGTGATGGGTGCCTATCATTGCAGCTACTCAGGAGGCTGAGGCATGAGAATCACTCAAACCCAGAAGGTGGAGGTTACAGTGAGCTAAGATCGCATCACTACACTCCAGCCTGGATAACAGAACAAGACTCCATCTCAAAATATATATATATATATATGTGTGTGTGCTGAAGTTTTTACCACCTAGTTTCCTGAGATCTAAAAATAGGGATTGTCTAAAAAATAAAAATTAAAAAAAGATAGTCTTTGTGAATGATGAATGAAAAGGGGCTAAAAGGAACCTTTTTGACTGGATGCGAAGGTAACTCATGCCTGTAATCCCAGCACTTTTGGAGGCAGAGACAGCCGGATCACCTATGGTCAGGAGTTTGAGACCAGCCTGACCAGCATGGTGAAGCCCTGTCTCTACTAAAAATACAAAAGTTATCCAGGTGTGGTAGCAGGCGCCTGTAATCCCAGCTACTCGGGGGGCTGAGGCAGGAGAATCACTTGAACCCAGGTGGCGGGAAGTTGCAGTGAGCTGAGATCGCACCACTGCACTCTAGCCTGGGCATGACAGAGCAAGACTCCATCTCAAAAACAAAAGGTTCCAGCCAGGCTGGTCTCGAACTCCCGACCTCAGGTGATCTGCCTGCCTTGGCCTCCCAAAGTGCTGGGATTACAGGCATGAGCCACCGTGCCTAGCCTTTGAATCTTTTTGTTTTTCTTTTTTTTTCTTTGACAGAGTCTCACTCTGTCACCCAGGCTGGAGTGCAATGGTGCGATCTCAGCTCACTGCAACCTCTGCCTCCCAGGTTCAAGCAATTCACTTGCCTCCGCCTCCCAAGCAGCTGGGATTACAGGTGCCCGCCATCATGCCCAGCTAATTTTTTGTATTTTTAGTAGAGGCAGGGTTTTGCTATGTTGGCCAGGCTGGTCTCGAACTCCTGACCTCAGGTGATCCACCCACCTCAGCCTCCCAAAGTGCTACGATTACAGGCGTGAGCCACCACACTGGCTGCTTTTGAATTGTTAGCTTAGATAATTTATAGCCAGTGTTGGGGTTGGCTAAGCAATGAACATTGGACTAGTTTAAGGAGAAATACTTAAAAGTAAAATGAAGAGTTTTCTCAGAGAGCTCCTAATCTCATTTTCAAGAAATGACAAAATGAGCCAGGAGCGGTGGCTCACGCCTGTGATCCCAGCACTTTGGGAGGCTGAGGCGGGAGGATTGCTTAAGCACAGAGGTTCAAGACCAGCTGAGCAATATGGCAAAACTCCATCTCTATATAAATTAGCCTGGGATTGTGGTACAAATGTCATCCCAGCTACTCAGAAGCTGAGGCAGGAGGATCACTTGAGCCCAGAAGTTCAAGGCTACAGTGAGCCATGACTGTGCCACTGCACTCCAGCCTGGGTGACAGGGTGAGACCCTGTCTCAAAAAACCAAAAAGGAATGACAAAATTGGTTGAGTGCAGAAATACATACCTGTAATCCCAGCACGAGGAGTTTGAGAGCAGCCTGGCAACATAGCAAGACCCTACAGAAAATTTAAAAAGTAGCCAGGAGAGGTGGTGCACACCTGGAGTCTCAGCTACTTGGGAGGCTGAGGCATGAAAATCACTTGAACTCAGGAGGCAGAGGTTGCAGTGAGCCGAGATTGCGCCACTGCACTCCAGCCTGGGTGACAGAGCGAGACTGTCTTTTTTTTTTTTTAGAACGGAGTCTCGCTCTGTCGCCCAGACTGGAGTGCAGTGGCGCAATCTCGACTCACTGCAAGCTCTGCCTCCTGGGTTCACACCGTTCTCCTGCCTCAGCCTCCTGAGTAGCTGGGACTACAGGCGCCGCCACCACGCCTGGCTAATTTTTTTGTATTTTCAGTAGAGACGGGGTTTCACTGTGTTAGCCAAGATGATCTCAATCTCCTGACCTCATGATCCACCCACCTCAGCCTCCCAAAGTGCTGGGACTACAAGCGTGAGCCATGGCGCCCGGTCAGGCCATTCATAAAGTGGTGCGTTAATTTGCCCACAGTCCACAGTTCACATTGCAGCCAACAGCAAAGCCAAACGCCAGCCGTGCCTGGATCTCCCTGCTTACCACATTCATCCTTATCTTACATACATTTCCTTCACTATGTGAGGACAAGAACACTTTTGACCTAATCAACGCACATGTTCTCGGTTCAAAGTAAAACACATAATAAATAACCCCCGCCAAGATGCTCACTTCCTTGTGAGTCTGTGTGTTAAAAGCAATTTTCTTCAAATCTAACTCCTGTGAATGTTATACTTCTGTTTATTCTAAAACTCCCTAATTAGAGACTTCCCAGTATCTTGCAATTCCTCAACAAGTCACAGGGAGCCCAGGAATAAATTATTCAAAAATAATTAGCAAAAGGCTTTACCTTGTTTTATCATTTAGTTGGTGATCTTTTCCAATTTAATTAGTCTCACTGATATAGAAAACATTCTTAGAAGAGGCTTCTTTGGGTTAAGAACAAGACTTTTTCTAGCTGTTCTACAGAAGAAGTAGGAGGATGAGGAGGAGGAGGAAGAAGGAGGAGAAGGAGAAGGAAGAAAAAGAAAAAGAAACAAGGCCCATTTGAGGAAACTTTTAGCCATGAGTAGAATACAGCCAAGGAAAACTTTCTCTTTTATATAAGAAATATATTTTGGCCAGGCGCAGTGGCTCCTGCCTGTAATCCTAGCACTTTGGGAGGCCAAGGTGGGCAGATCACCTGAGGTCAGGAGTTCAAGACCAGCCTGGCCAACATGGTGAAACCCTGTCTCTATGAAAAATACAAAAATTAGCTGGCATGGTGGTGGGTGCCTGTAATCGCAGCTACTTGGGAGGCTGAGGCAGAATTGCTTGAACCTGGGAGGTGGAGGTTGTGCCATTGCACTGCAGCCTGGGTGACACAGCAAGACTCCATCTCAAAAAAGAAAAAAAGAAATACATTTCACGAAAGCACATTTAATGCAGGCAGATTTTGAGCATCAGAGAAATTGGTCTGGATGAAGTCCAGAGACACAGCGTTGCTTTGGTTACAAGAATGGTTTGGAATCCCAGCTCTACCGCTTTAATAACTGCCTGCACCTAGCAAGGTACTTAACCCCTCAGTATTTTCTCCATAAAATGGGGATGGCAGTAGTACAGTGGTCTATGCCTCAGAGGTTTTGAGGAGAATCAGTTACATGGTGGTGGGCACATAATTAGTGCTCAATAAATGCTGTAGCTATTATCTTCATTCTTGTCTCTGTGGGTGAAAGAAAAATGCAACACTGGATCAAATTCTTCCAGAAGCTGGCCGGGTGTGGTGACTCACCCCTCTAATCCCAGAACTCTGGGGGGCCAAAAGGGGTAGATCACAAGGTCAGGAGTTCAAGACCAGCCTGGCCAGCATGGTGAAACCCTGTCTCTACTAAAAATACAAAAATTAACTGGGCATGTTGATGGGCACCTGTAATCTCGCTACTGAGGAGGCTGAGGCCAGTGAATTGCTTGAACCCGGGAGGCACATGTTGCAGTGAGCTGAGATCACGCCACTGCATTCCAGCCTGGGCGATAGGGAGAGACCCCATCTCAAGAAAAGCAAAACATATAAAAAATGTTTTTTAATGTAGATTTTTGGACATTGTTTTATACATGATTCCCACCAGCAGAAAGACCTAAGAATGTGTACTTTTATCGAGCCCTCCAGTGACATTTATGATCAGGCAAACCCAGGTAATAACATTGATTGGAGGATTGGTGAGTGCATATTTTCCAGGTTAAAATGATATTGGACATAGAGCAGTGGTTCTCAAATTTTAATGTGCTTAAGAATCACCAGGAAAGTTGTTAAAAATTAGATATCCAAGGCCGGGCGCGGTGGCTCAAGCCTGTAATCCGAGCACTTGGGGAGGCCGAGATGGGCAGATCACGAGGTCAGGAGATCAAGACCATCCTGACTAACCCGGTGAAACCCCATCTCTACAAAAAAATACAAAAAACTAGCCAGGCGAGGTGGCGAGCACCTGTAGTCCCAGCTACTCGGGAGGCTGAGGCAGGAGAATGGCGTAAACCCAGGAGGCGGAGCTGAGATCCGGCAACTGCACTCCAGGCTGGGCGACAGAGCGAGACTCCGTCTCAAAAAAAAAAAATTAGATATCCAGAGATTTAGACATCCAGAGATTGAGATTCAGAGCTCTGGGAGACACTAAAAAATGTGCATTTTTAACCAGTTTCCTCTCTCCAGGGTAAATCATTCAGAGACACTTGTCTTCATCCATTCTGTGCTGCTATAACAGGTAATTTATAATGAACAGAAATTTATTTGGCTCTGGGTTCTGGAGGTTGATGAAGTCCAAGTAGAGGGGCTACATCTGGTGAGGGCCTTCTTGCTGTGTTGGACAATGGCAGAAAGTATCACATGGTGAGAGAGAGCAGAAAGGGGACTGAGCTCATCCTTCATAAAGAACCCACTCCCACAATAACGGCATTCATCCATTCCTGAAGGCACAGTCTTCGTGACCCAATCACCTCTTAAAGGTCACACCTGTCAACATTATTGCATTGGGGATTAGGTTTCCAACACATGAACTTTGGGGGATACATTCAAGCCATAGCTTTCTGCCCCTGACCACCCAAATTCATGTCCTGCTCATGTGCAAAATACATTTGTTCTATCCCAATAGCTCCAAAAGTCTTAACTTGTTTCAGGAGGACCAACTCAAAAGTTTAAAGTTGAGTCTCATCTAAATCAGGTACGGGTGAGATCCAGGACACGATTCATCCTGAGGCAAATCTTCCTCCAGCTGTGAGCATATGAAATTTAAAAAAAAAAAAAGTGATGTGCTTCCAAAGTACAATGGTAGGACAGATATAGGGTAGACGTTTTCTTTTCTTTCTTTTCTTTTTTTTTTTTTTTTTTGAGATGGCGTTTCGCTCTTGTTGCCCAGGCTGGAGTGCAATGGTGCGATCTCGGCTCACTGCAACCTCCACCTCCCAGGTTCAAGCGACTCTCCTGCCTCACCCTCCTGAGTAGCTGGGTTATGGGTGTGAGCCACCATGCCCAGCACACGTTTTCATTTCAAAAAGGAGAAATAGGCCAAAAGAAGCAACAGGCCCAAAGTAAGTCCAAACCCAACAAGGTGGACAAATTAAATCTTAAGACCCAGAATAATCTTTTATTTCCTGCACTGCTACCTGGACACATTGGGAGGGTTGAGTCCCCAAAGCCTAGAGCAGCCCTGCCCCTCTAGAGCTAGCACTGTAGGGCTACTATACTGCTGTGGCCACTGGGCTCAGTTCACGCAGCAGCTGTCATGGGTTGAAGTATCATGCCTTCAGGTCTCCCAGGCTGGAGTTGCACATTATTCACTCTATAGTTCAGCAAGGTGCAGTGGCTCATGCCTGTAATCCCAGCACTTTGGGAGGCTGAGGTGGACAGATCATCTGAGGTCAAGAGTTCGAGACCAGCCTGGCCAACATGGTAAAACCCCATCTCTACTAAAAATACAAAAATTAGCTGGGCATGATGGCACACACCTGTAATTCCAGCTACTCAGGAGGCTGAGGCAGGAGAATCACTTGAACCCAGGAGGTGGAGGTTGCAGTGAGCCAAGATTGTGCCACTTCACTCCAGCCTGGGTGACAGAGCAAGACTCTGTCCCAAAAAACAAACAAACAAAACACTCTACAGTTCTTGGATCTCAGAGGTGGCCCCACTCTCACAGCTGCACTAGGCACTGCCCTGGTGGGGGCTCTCTGCAATAGCTCCACCTCTGGGACAAACTTCTGCCTGGGACTTCTCAGCTGCTCAGTACGTTTGAAATCTAAGTGGAGGCCACCATAGCCCCACAGCTTATACTCTGCACATATGCTGAGTTAGCACTGTGTGGAGGCCACTATGGTTTATAATCCTTTATCTTTTGGAGTGGTGGCTGGACCCACTTAAGCTATTGAAGTTGGTTGTATTCGTCCATTTTCATGCTGCTAATAAAGACATACCTGAGACTGGGTAATTTATAAAGGAAAGAGGTGGACACTCTGTTCAGCATGGCTGGGGAGGCCTCACAATCATGATGGAAGGCAAAGGAAGACCAAAGGCACATCTTACATGGCAGCAGGCAAGAAAGCATGTACAGGGGAACTGACCTTTTATAAAACCATCAGATGTCATGAGACTTATTCACTACAGCATGGGAAAAACCCACTCCCATGATTTGATTACTTCCTACTGGGTCCCTCCCACAACATGTGGGGATTATGGGAGCTAAAATTCAAGATGAGATTTGGGTGGGGACACAGCCAAACCATATTATTGATTTTTCTCCAGGATCCCCCATATAAGTCAGTGGATGCAGATGGATACTTGTCACAGAGGGCACCACTGAGGTCCAGACACTGAATACACTGAAGTCTCAGCTCCCACCCTGCCAGGATACCCTGTCCCACCTGCCAGGACCTCCCCTCAGCCACCTCCCTGTTCAGGAGGTGCCCATATATTCAAGAGAGAGTTTTCATAATTTTCTTTTTTTCTTTTTCTTTTTTTTTTTTTCCGACAGTCTTGCTCTGTCGCCCAGCCTGGAGTGCAGTGGCAAGATCTCAGCTCACTGCAACCTCCACCTCACGGGTTCAAGTGATTCTCATGCCTGAGTCTCCTTAGTAGCTGGGATTACAGGCGCACACCACCATGCTCAGTTCATTTTTTGTATTTTTAGTAGAGACAGGGTTTTGCCATGTTCTCCAGGCTGATCTTGAACTCCTGACCTCGAGTGATCTGCCCCCCTTGGCCTCCCAAAGTGTTGGGATTACAGGTGTGAGCCCAGCCAGTTTTCATAATTTTCTTTACTTCCACTGTGATGGAAGAACTGGCTTCAGAGAAAGCCATCTTGGAGAGGTGAGGTGGCCCCACCAGGAACAGGTTTCAATCAGGTGTTTTGGAGGCAGTAATGCGTGTGCACCCTGGTGAGAAGGAGCATGGCATGAACATCAGGAGCCAGACTTCACCTGGGAAAAGGAGAGGCCACAGGTGGGGCTGAAGGAGCAGTTCTCATAAGCGATCCTGTGGGCACTGGGGCCACACCATGTACCTTGGTGCATGAGTGTCAATGTGGCTCGTGGAGAGTGGGGTAGAGGATTCAGGATATTAAAAGCATCAGGGAATCCAGGGGAGAGCCACCGCACCCAACTTTACTTTCACCCACAGGCTGATGCAGCCCAAGGAGATGTTACTCCACAATGACCTCAATTCTGCACAGAGAACCTGTTTGCCAGGCCCTTGCCACAGGCTATAATCTCAAAACGGGGCCGTCAAGGCTTGTTAGAATACCTGGGACTGAGAGGAAAAAAATATTTTTTTTTTGAGACAAGGTCTTGCTCTGTCACCCAGGCGGAAGTGTAGTGGTATGATCGTAGTTCACTGCAGCCTCTATTTCCCAGGCTCAAGCCATCTTCCTGCCTCAGCCCCCGAAATAGCCAGAACCACAGGTGCACACCACCATGCCCGGCTAAGAAAAGAATTTAAACATTTTATTTATTTATTTATTTTGAGACAGAGTCCCACTCTGTTGCCCAGGCTGGAGTGCAGTGACACAATCTCGGCTCACTGCAACCCCATCTCCTGGGTTCAAGTGATTCTCCTGCCTCAGCCTCCCAAGTAGCTAGGATTACAAGTATGCACCACCATGCCCAAATAATTTTTGTATTTTTAGTAGAGACAGGGTTTCACCATGTTGGCTAGGCTGGTCTCGAACTTCTGACCTCAGGTAATCCTGCTGCCTCAGCCTCCCAAAGTGCTAAGATTACAGGTGTGACCCAATGCACCCAGCCTAATTTAAACATTTTAAAATCTTGTTTTAATTTTGAAATAAAATCTCAATTTGGTTTTTAAAAAGCTCTGCCTGAGTGGTGATGACTCACATCTGTAACTTCAGTACTTTGGGAGACTGAGGTGGGAGGAACCCCCCAGAGTTCAAGACCAGCCTGGGCAACATAGGGATACCCAGTATATCTAAAATAATAATAATAATACAAAAATTAGCCAGGTCTGGTGGCGGGCACCTGTGATCCCAGCTACTTTGGAGGCTGAGGCAGAAGGATCACTTGAGCCTGGGAGGTCAGGGTTGCAGTGAGCTGAGACTGCACAACTGCACTCCAACCTGGGCAACAGAGTGAGACCCTGACTCAAAAAAAAAAAAAAAATAGTGCTTGGTGCCACATGCCAGGAACCACAATGACAAGTCAGAAGGGTGTTGAGTCAGGGCCAACCAAGAGCTAGCAGGGAGTCTGACCCTGGGGACTCTGCCCTTTCCAGAAGGTGGAGGTGCAGAGAAGCTCGAAAGGATCACCGCTTCTCACCCTAGCTCTCAACCCCCTTACATCAGCAGCTCTCAGCATAAGCAACTGGACAGCTCACACCAATAAATTAAACCTTCTTATTTCTTGTCAGGCACAGTGGCTCATGCCTGGAATCCCAGCACTTTGGGAGGCCGAAGTGAGAAGATCACTTGAGGCTAGAAGTTCAAGACCAGCTTAGGCAACATAGTGAGACCCTGCCTCTACAGAAAATTAAGTGGAAGCTGTGGCATGTGCCTGTGATCCCAGTTACTCGGGAGGCTGAAGCGGGAGGATCTCTTGAGCTCAGGAGGTTGAGGCTGCAGTGGACTACCACACAGCTGCACTCCAGCCTCGAGGACAAAGCAAGACCTTGTCTCATAACAAAACAAAAGAAGCAAGGCAGCAGGTCTAATCCAGACTTAAGAGGAGGGTATCAGCCAGGCACAGTGATACATGCCTGTGATCCCAGCACTTTGGGAGGCCAAGGTTAGCAGATCATGTGAGATCAGGAGTTCAAGACCAGCCTGGCCAACATGGTAAAACCCTGTCTCTACTAAAAATACAAAAATTAGCTGGGCGTGGTGGCATGCACCTGTAATTCCAGCTACTTGGGAGGCTGAGGCACGAGAATCACTTGAACTTGGGAGGTGGAGGTGGCAGAGAGCCAAGATCACGCCACTGCACTCCAGCCTGGGCGACAGAGCAAGACTCCGCCTCAAAAAAAAAGAAAAGAAAAGGCCCTTCAAACTGAGCCATCTGCACAATGCCTGAATTTACGTCTGCACAGAAACATGGTTAGAAAAGGTATCCTAGTTATACTGCAATGAAAAATGTCTACCTGTAACATTCACTATTTCTTGCAGACACCTATACCCTGTGGAAAGGGTGAAAAGCTCAGAAGATTCTATTGTCTATTTGATTTTATTTATTTATTTTTGAGGCAGGGTCTCGCTCTATCATCCTGGTTGGAGTACAGCAGCACAATCATAGCTCACTGCAACCTCAAACTCTTGGGCTCAAGTAGTTCTGCCTCAGCCTCCCAAGTAGCTAGGACTACACATTTGCACCACCACACCTGGCTATTTGGGTTTCTTTGTTTTTTTTTTTTTTTTTTTTTTTTTTTTGGTAGAGAGAGGGATCTCACTATGTTAGCCAGTCTGGTCTCAAACTCTTAGACTAGAGTGATCCTCCCACCTTGGCCTCCCAAACAGATGATGGGATTGTAGGCCTGAGCCACCATGCCTGGCCATCTACTCTAAATGCTAGTTAACTGCTTTGATGGGCTGGGCACAGTGGTTCATTCCTGTAATCCTAGCACTTTGGGAGGCCAAGTCGAGTGGATCATGAGGTCAGGAGTTTGAGACCAGCCTGGTTAACACAGTGACACCCCATCTCTACTAAAAATACAAAAAATTAGCTGGGTGTAGTGGGCGCCTGTAATCCCAGCTACTTGGGAGGCTGAGGCAGGAGAATCGCTCGAACCTGGAAGGTTGCAGTAAGCCAAGATCACACCGCTGCACTCCAAGCCAGGTGACAGTGAGAGACTCCATCTCAAAAGAAAAAAAAAACAAAAAACCAAAAAACTGCTTTGATGAAAACTAAAGAGTAAACTGTAAATAAAAATTGGCCTAATTTTTTTTGTTTGTTTTTTGTTTTTGTTTTTGAGATCAAGTCTCACTCTGTTGCCCAGGCTGGAGTGCAGTGGCACGATCTCGGCTCACTGCAGCCTCTGCCTTTCAGGTTTAAGTGATTCTCATGCCTTAGCCTCCCAAGTAGCTGGGATTACAGATGCCTGCCACCACACCAGGCTAATTTTTGTATTTTTAGTAGAGAGAGGCTTTCACCATGTTGGCCAGGCTGGTCTCGAGCTCCCAACCTCAAGCAGTCCACCCGCCTCGGCCTCCTGAAGTGCTGGGATTATAGGTGTGAGCCACCATGCCCAGTCAAGATTAGGCCTAATTTTTAAAGTTACCTGAAGCATAGAAAATGTTTCTCCGTTTATTAATCTACTTTTTATTTTTTTTTTTTTGAGACAGGGTCTCACTCTGTCACCCAAGCTGGAGTGCAGTGGCATGATCATGGGTCACTAAAGCCTCGCCCTCTTGGGCTCAAGCAAGATCTTCCTGCCTCAGCCTTCCAAGGGCTGGGACTACATGCGAGCACCACCACACCCAGCTGATCTTTTAGTTCTTGTAGAGACAGGGGTCTCACTATGTTGCCCAGACTGGTTTTGAACTCTTGGGCTTGAGAGATCCTTCCACCTTGGCTTCCCCAAATGCTGGGATTACAGGCATGTGCCACCACACCTGGCCTCACATATTTTGATGTCTAAAACACCAAAGATATTTTTAAGGAGCTGAACAAACCAGTAATTTTTAAAGAAAAAAGTAGTGGGAGTATCTAGTACAACCAAAACCAGGCATCAAAGTCAGCAGTTAAACATTCCAGGCTGGGCACAGTGGTTCCTGCCTGTAATCTCAACACTTTGGGAGGCCCAGGCGGGAGGATTGCTTGAGCCCTGGAAAGCGGAGGTTGCAGTGAGCCACGATCATGCCACTGTATTCCAGCCTGGAAGACACAGTGAAGCCCTGTCTCAAAAATAAACTAACTAATAAATCCAGAACCAGTGCTCACTTCAGCAGCACATAAATTAAAATTGGCATGATGTGGAGAAGATGAGCATGGTACCTGGGAAAGGATGATACACAAATTCATTAAGCATTTCATATTTTTAAAAAACATTTCAGAACCAAGAAAATAAATGAATCAAAAGAAAAGGGAAGACCCTGGTGATTACTTTGATATTAGAAAAAATCAGCTGGGCGTGGTGGCTCATGCCTATAATCCCAGCAATTTGGGAGGCTGAGGTGGGTGGATCACTTTAGGTCAGGAGTTCGAGACCAGCCTGGCCAACATGGTGAAACTCTGTATCTACTAAGAGTACAAAAATTAGGCTGGGTGCGGCAGCTCATGCCTGTAATCCCAGCACTTTGGGAGGCCAAGGGGGGCGGATCATCTGAGGTGAGGAGTCCAAGACCAGCCTGGCCAACATGGCACCACTGCACTCCAGCGTGGGCAACAGAGTGAGACTCTGCCTCAATAATAATAATAATAATAAAACCAAATGCAGATAGACCATAGACCTAAATGTGAAAAGGTAAAAACAATAAATCTTTTAGAATTGCTCTGTTCATGTATGGCTATTGAGCACTTGAGATGTGCTATTAAGTGTAAAATTTGCACTGAATTTTAAGCACTTAGTAGGAAAAAATCCTAAAAATAATCTCAATTTTAACATTAAAATTTTGAAATAATTTGGTTATACTGAGTTAAACATTACTAAAATTAGTTTTATCTGATTATTTTTGTTCTCTTAATGTGGATACTAGACAATTTTAAATTGTATATGTGGCTTCCTGTTTTTATTGGACAGCACTAATCTAGAAGGTAAGAGAGACATATACCTTCAGGACATCAAATTAGGAAAAGATCTGTTAAATTGTATTTGAAAAGCATGAATCAGGGCAGGCGTGGTAGCTCACACCTGTAATCCCAGCACTTTGAGAGACCGAGGTGGACAGATCACCTGAGGTCGGGAGTTCGAGATCAGCCTGATGAACATAGTGAAACCCCCTCTCTACTAAAAATACAAAATTAGCAGGGTGTGGAGGCGCATGCCTGTAATCCCAGCTACTCAGAAGGCTGAGGCAGGAGAATCGCTTGAACCCAGGAGACAGAGGTTGCAGTGAGCCGAGATCATGCCATTGCACTCCAGCCTGGGCAACAAGAGTGAAACTCCATCTCAAAAAAAAAAAAAAAATGCATGAATCATAAAGGAAAAGAATAATAGACTAATATTTGACCACACTGAAATTTTTCTGTCAAAAAGACATAATTGAAAGACTAAAAAGCCACAGAGAGGAAAATACATTTGTAGCGCCTACAAGTCTCAAAGGACTTATGTCAATAATATATAAACTCCAGCCAATCGATAAAGAAAAGGCAACCCAGTAGAAACATAGGAAAACATTTGGAACAGATGCTTCACAAAAGAGAATTGTTAAATGACCAGTAAACATGAAAAAGTGTTCAGCCTCATTAATAAATCAGAAAATGCACATTAAATCCATAATGAGATACCACCACAAACCCACCAGAATTACTACAATTAAAAGAGTCGACAAGATTGTAGAGCAACAAGAATATATATTTATTCTTGTTTTTAGATGTCTCTCTCTCTAAATATAAATATGCAGCCAGAGACATCTAAAAACAATGGGCATGACAGCATTATTTGTAATAGCCCAGGTTGAAACAACCCAATGTCCATTCGCAGTTGAAGGACTAAATAAACTGTAGTGTATCACAGAAGGGCACAGTACATAGTAATGAAAAAAAAGAAACCACAGCTATATATAGCAGTGTAAATGAATCTCATAAGCATAATGTTGAGCAAAAGAAGCCAAACACAAAAGCATGCAAGCTGCATAATTCCATTTATATAAGGTAAAAACAAAAACAAACCCAGCTAAGGTGATCTACAGTGTTAGAAGTTAGGATGGGGGTTCCCTTGAGGAGGAAAGAGAAGACAATGTTGTCCGGGCACGGTGGCTCACGCCTGTAATCCCAGCACTTTGGGAGGCCAAGATGGGTGGATCACGAGGTCAGGAGATTGAGACCAGCCTGAAACCCGTCTCTACTAAAAATACAAAAAATTAGCCGGGCGTGGTGGCAGGCGCCTGTAGTCCCAGCTACTCGGGAGGCTGACACAGGAGAATGGCTTGAACCAAGGAGGCGGAGCTTGCAGTGAGCCAAGGTCATGCCACTGCACTCCAGCCTGGGTGACAAGTAAGACTCCGTCTCAAAAAAAAAAAAAAAAGAAGACAATGTTTGGGAAGGGGTATGAGGTATTCTGGGGTGCTGTTAATGTTCTATTTCTTGACTTGTGTGTTACAAATGTGTATTTTGGGCTGGGTGTGGTGGCTCACACCTGTAACCCCAGCATTTTGGGAGGCCAAGGCAGGTGGATCACCTGAGGTTAGGAGTTCAAAACCAGCCTGGCCAACATGGTGAAACCCCATCTCTACTAAAAATACAAAAAATTAGCTGGGCATGGTGGTGGTGCCTGTAATCCCAGCTACTCGAGCAGCTGAGGCAGGAAAAATCACTTGAACCCAGGGGGCAGAGGTTGCAGTGAGCTGAGATCACAGGACTGCACCCTAGCCTGGGCAACAAAAGCGAAACTCTGTCTCAAAAAAAAAAAAAAAGTGTATTTTATGATGAATTTGTATGATCCATGTATTTTTGAGGACAGCACCTTTTTGTGATACACAATAAAAAGGTTTTTATTTTGTATTATTTCAAAATATTTTTAAAATTTAATATCTAAATATGCTATTTTAGATATTCAAAATTTCTGATGATGGCTTCACTTTTCCATCATAACATCTTTGCGATTAAATCAATTAATGTGATTAAATCAATCAATTTTTGTAGTTGGGTTGGTTCTGTGATTGAGTCTTTTTGTGCCCCAATAGTCTTTAAGAGTACCAATAAGTATATATACATGTAATTTTTAAAAATAATTGTATAATTTCAACTTTTATTTTAGATTCAGAGAGTCCATGTGCAGGTTTGTTACATGAGTATATCGCGTGATTCTGAGGTTTGGGGTATGAACGATCCCATCATCCAGATAGTGAGCATAGTACCCAATAGGTAGTTTTTCTGCCCTTGCCTTCCCCGTCTCTTTCCTCTACCCCCTCTAGTAGCACCCTGTGTCTGCTGTCCCCATCTTTATGTCCATATGTACCCAAAGTATGTCCATATGTCCCACTTGTAAGTAAGAACATGCAGCATTTGGTTTTCTGTTTCTACGTTAATTTTCTTAGGATGATGGCCTCTAGCTGTGTCCATGTTGCTGCAGAAGACATGATCTCATTCTTTTTTATGGCTGTGTAGTATTTTGCAGTGTAAATGTACCACATTTTCTTTATCCAGTCCACCACTGATGGGCATCTAAGTTGACTCCATGTCTTTACTGGTGTGAATAGCGCTGCGATAAACATACAAGTGAATGTGCCTTTTTTGGTAGAATGATTTATTTTCTTTTGGGTATATACCAAGTAATGAGATTGCTGGGTAAATGGTAGTCCTGGGCAGATTGCTTGAGGCCAGGAGTTTGTGACCAGCCTGGGCAACATAGCAAAACACCGTCTCTACTAAAAATACAAAGAAATTAGCTGTGCATGGTGGCACATGCCTGTAGCCCCAGCTACTTGGGAGGCTGAGATAGGAGAATCACTTGAACCCAAGAGACGGAGGTTTCAGTGAGCTGAGATCACACCACTGCACTCCAGCCTGCGTGACAAAGCAGGACTCTGCCTCAAAAAACAACAATAAAAAAAGACAATGTGAGAATCTTGAAAGCTCAGAGAGAAGAGCAACTCTCACAGACAAGGGATCCAGATAACATTAGCAGCTGATTTCTCAGCAGAAAACTTGGAAGGCCAGTAGGCAGTGGATTATGTATTTAAAATAATGAAGAAACCTGTCAATTGAGAAATCTGTAGCTGGAAAACTTGTCCTTCAAAAATGAGGGAGAAATTAAGACATTTCCAGCTTTTTTTTTAAAGCTGAAAAAATCCATTTATCTCTAAATTTGCGATATAAGAAGTGTTAAAAGTCCTTCAGGTTGAAATAAATAAACTCTAGGCATTAATGCTATAAGTAAATAAGCAAGCTATATGAATATATAAAGCTCTCTGGTAAAGGTAAATACATAAACAAACATAAAAACAGTATTATTGTAATTTTGGTTTGTAACTCCACTTTTTATTTTCTATAAGATTTAAAAGAAAAATGCATAAAATGTAATTATAAATCTGTTAGGTGGTGTACAATGAATAAAGATATAATTTGTTACATCAATAACCTAAAAAGAGTAGAGCTATATAGCAGTAGAATTTTGGCATGTGATTGAAGTTAAGTTGAAATAAATTCAAATTAGAATGTTATAACTCTAGGATGTTATATGTAATTTTCATAGTAACCAAAAATGAAATATGCATAGAATATACACAAAAGGAAATGAGAATAGAAACAAAACTTGTCACTACAAAAAAAATCAACTAAAGATAAAAGAAGTAAATAATTGAGAAAATGACTGGCAAAAATCAGTAACTCTGACTTATTAAAATTTTCCATGCTACATAAATCTGGAAATTCTATTTCACATAAAACTGGAGCTGAAAGAGACAAATATTTACTTACAAAGTTAAAAGTTATATGGAAAACAAACACTTTTTTAGAAAAAATTATGAAAACAGTAAAAATATGCCTTATACTATCATATAATATCATATTTTATAGCTCTTGGAAAATAGAAAATAAAATGTCTGTTAGCATGAATCCTTCTGTGCCCTCAAAAACCCTATGGATTATACCATTATTACCTAAAAAGTCTATTCTCAAATGCAGTAGAGTGATAATTTTTATAAGGTAGATATTATTTTTAAATATGAATAATATTGTTGATTTCAGTTTTAATAACATTGGGTTAAGATGAAAGAATGAGAAGATAAAGGTCCCTCAGCAATGTAACTCACAAACATGTTCAGAAGCAGTAAGAAGTTACATTAATTATCTTTTGAAAGTCAATAATCTACATCTTTAATGTATGCATATAGCATAGCTAATGTACTATTGCTGGGTCCATTTATTCAACAAACAATTGCCGCTATGTGTCAGATATTGTTCTAGGCCTAGGAAAGAATACAAAAGTGAACAAAGCAAAGATTCTGGTTCTTGTAGAGTTTCCATTAAAAGACCATTTAGTAAAAGTTTTCTTCCCCCAAATTATAAAATCTGTAAGATGATTTAACAACATGTATAAAAGTCATTGTGGGCTGGGCATGGTGGCTCATACCAGGTGTGGTGACTCATAGCGCTCTGTCATTCAGGCTGGAGTGCAGTGGCACAATCTCTGCTCACTGCAACCTCTGCCTCCCGGGTACAAGCGATTCTCCTGCCTCAGCTTTCCGAGTAGCAGGGACTACAGATGCACAACACCACACCTGGCTAACTTTAGTAGAAATGGGGTTTCGCCATGTTGGCTGGGCTGGTCTTAAACTCCTGACCTCAAGTGATCTGCCCACCTCCACCTCCCAAAGTGCTGGGATTACAGGTGTGAGCCACCTCACCCGGCCGTATTTTCTACAACTTTGATAACTTTAGCATATACTCCAAATCTGTAAGACATAATATTATCATTCAGATGCAACTCATGGCTTCTCACTGTACTCTGACTTTCTCTAGCTTTTGAATTCTTTATTCTAATATCAGTTTTAAGTCTGACACAAAAGCATGGGAGTTCTCATCAAAATCCAACCGTTTATCATAAAAACTATCAAGAAATTATTAGTAGAATTTAAAAAGGAAAATAGGCCTATTAATTAGATTTGTATAACTTAATATTTTATGCCTGTGAGTCCCCAACAAAGCCTCCAGCTTCTATTTGGATATAAAATGTAAGTCACTACTGGATCCACAAGCAGGACTATGGTAAAGAAATTTCTCCATCTAACCAGCTCCTTTTACACAATGTTACATGTTTCTTTTGTTTTTTCATTTTGGCAAAAATTGATTGACTATCATCCTCGTGTTAGTCTGCATCCTAAGTGCCGAGATAGAGAATCTAAAAAGATGGACACAGGACCTGCCTTCTGGGAGTTCACACCTTTTTTTTTTTTTTTTTGAGGCGGAGTTTTGCTCTTGTCACCCAGGCTAGAGTCCAATGGTGAGTTCTTGGCTCACTGCAACCTCTACCTCCGGGGTTCAAGTGATTCTCCTGCCTCAGCCTCCCAAGTAGCTGGGATTACAGGTACCAGTCACCACGCCCAGATAATTTTTGTATTTTTAGTAGAGACAGGGTTTCATCATTTTGGTCAGGCTGGTCTTGAACTCCTGACCTCGGGTGGTCCACCCGCGTCAGCCTCCTAAAGTGCTGGGATTATAGGCATGAGCCACCACGCCCTGCTAGGAGTTCACATTTAGTTGGGGAAAATATACAATAAGCAACCCAATTTTTAAAATGAGAATTTCAATCAGAGTTAAATGCTACAAAGACAATCTCACAGAAAGTTGGGATGTAGAATGATAGGGCTCTCAAACAGAATAGTAAGAGAAACTATTATTTCTTACGATGTTTGTCTTTCTTTGTATCGGTACTCAGCTGAGTCTGCAGTGCTTCAGAGGCAGCTTTCATTTTATAAAAATCTATGATTTCTCCTTCCAGTTGTTTTTTCTCTTCCTCGAGCTTCCTTATCTCCTCCTGTTGAATCATTTTAAGATGCTCGAACTTGTCCTGCAGCTGTGAAACCAATGTGCAGTTGTGACACCAAAGCACAGTGTGGCTGAACACCCAGAAGAACATGCTTTTTTCTGATCAAACAAACCCAAATCATCAGAGTAGAGCATGATCTTAATAACAATCTCAAAAACTCAGGAGTAAACACTTAGATATGGAATTTTTCTTTTCTTTCTTTTTTCCTTTTTTGAGATGGAGTCTCACTCTGTTGCCCAGGCTGGAGTACAGTGGCACAATCTTGGCTCACTGCAACCTCCATTTCCTGGTTCCAATGATTCTCCTGCCTCAGCCTCGCGAGAAGCTGGGACTACAGGCACGCACCACCATGCCTGGCTAATTTTTGTACTTTTAGTAGAGACGGGGTTTCACCATGTTGGCCAGGCTGGTCTTGAGCTCCTGACCTCAGGTGATCCTCCTGCTTTGGCCTCCCAAATACTTTCTTTCTTTCTTTCTTTTTCTTTCTTTTTTCTTTCCTTTCCTTTCCTTTCTCCTTTCCTTTCCTTTCTCCTTTCCTTTCCCTTTCCCTTTCCCTTTCCCTTTCCCTTTCCCTTTCTCTCTTTCTTCCTTCCTTCCTTTCTTTCTTTCTTTCTTTCTCTCTCTCTCTTTCTTTCCCTTCCTTCCTTCCTTCCTTCCTTCCTTCCTTTCTTTCTTTCTTTTCTTTCTTTCTTTCCTTTCTTTCTTTCTTTCTTTCCTTCCTTCCTCCCTCCCTCCCTCCCTCCCTCCCTCCCTCCCTCCCTCCCTTCTTTCTTTCTTTCTTTCTTTCTTTCTTTCTTTCTTTCTTTCTTTCTTTCTTTCTTTCTTTTTCTTTCTCTCTCTCTCTCTCTCTCTCTTTCTTTCTTTCTTTCTTTCTTTCTTTCTTTCTTTCTTTCTTTCTTTCTTTCTTTTCTTTCTTTTCTTTCTTTCTTTCTTCTTTCGACAAGGTCTCACTATGTTGCCCAGGCTGGTC
>NW_022165790.1:0-1573 GCF_008728515.1 Papio anubis | reverse complement strand
AGGCACACAGCCCCTCCCAGCCACTACCCTGGCCTCCGGGGCAGCTGGAGAGCCACGTGCCTTTGCTCCAGTGACTTTGGCAGAGGGTGGAACCACCCCCTCCCTGAGGCAAACCTACAACAGCCTTCCCTTCCCCACTAGCTTCCTGGGCCTCCTCTGGAACCTTGTGCCTGCATCCCAAATGTACTGGGATGGATCCCATTCCCCGGGAAATTCCAAGGGCCCTTGGTGTGTCCACATCACCAGGCTGTCCACATGTGGACCCTGAGGGGAAGAGACAGAGCCGCAGAGGGGAGATGGGAAGGCCTCCCTGAATCAGCCCCTCAGGAAGGAGCAGACCCTTCAGGGACCTCAGTTGAGGCCCCTGCAACCTAAGGCTCTGAATTCTGCTACCCGCTGAGGGCAGTGTGGCCTCCCATCTCTGAGGCAGAGCACAGGGTGAACTGCAGCTTCTCCAGGTCATGAAGAAGGAACCCACAGCTACATGTGGGCCCCAGCAGTGGAAAGGATGCCCCACCTCGGTCGGGGACCAGGCAGGGGTCAGCATGTTCATTGGAAGAAGTGTGGGACCCCACGGCCTCTAGTGCCAGAGTAGACGGGAGGTTCAGGCCCACCTCAGGTGACATCCTCCAAGCCCCCAGCCCTCACCACAGAGGGGTGACTGTCGCATCCAATGCCCACCGTACTCAGCTCTGTCCCCTCCCCCCGCGTTACCCCAAGGCCCAGCTCATAACCAGAGGAAGCCTGAGCCACGGGCAAAACCCACCTTGTTCCTGCGGCTGCTCGGTCTCAGCTTCCTCTACTGAGTCTGGCAAGGGAGAAAAGAGAAGCAATCAACACCCCCAGCCAGCACCTCTGCTCCCATGTCAGGTTGAGCTGGTGTCGGTGTTGCAGGGTGAGAGCATTGCAGGCTGCAGGGGTTGAAAGTCATATCATCCTCTTCCCTCCTGGATCATGGGAACAACATCACGGGGGGGTGTATAATTTCTGTGATATGGGGAGTAATATCATCTTCTGTGCCTTGGAATGTTAAGCACAATATCATGGGGGGGGGCGTGTACATCTTCTGCAATACTGGGAATAATATTATCCTGTCTCCTCCTGCGTACTAGGAAAGATATCACAGAGTGGGTGTTCACCTCCTGCGATATGGGGATTAATACCATCTTCTCCCCTTCCAGATATCAGGAAGAGTATCACACAGGGGTGTACGGTGTCTGCGATACTGGGAGTAATATCAACCTCTCAGCCTTGGAATATTAAGAAGAATATCACAGGGTGGATGTACACCCACTGCCATATTGGGAGTAATATCAGCCTCTCCTCTCCATGGATATTAGGAACAATATCCCAGGCTGGGTGTACGCCTCCTGCTCTATGGGGAGTCATATCATCCTCTCCCTTCCAGAATATTAATAACAATATCACAGGGCGGGTGAACACAGCCTGCGATACTGGAATTATTATCATCCTCTCCCCCTCCAGATACTAGGAACCATATCACAGAAGAGCTGTACCCTCCCTGCGATATTGGGAGTAATATCATACGCTTCTTCCATGAGTATTAGGAGCA
>NW_022165789.1:0-1573 GCF_008728515.1 Papio anubis | reverse complement strand
GATATATTACAGCTTATCTATTCTTCAGTGATAGGCTATTTTAAAAAATTTGGCTATTAAGAAGAAAGTTGTTATGAATACTTATATTCAGGCCTTTGTGTCAACAGATTTTCACTTCTCTTGGTTGAAAACTTAGGAGGAATTATTATTTTTTTAAGTTATGGATTTTTAAATCATTGTCAGTTGTCAGTTACTTTAAAAAAATGTAAATTCTTAAATTTAAAAGTTTAGGATGTCTGACTACCCAGACAAAAACAAGCAATGGGGAAAGGATTTCCTATTTTTTAATAAATGGTGTTGGGAAAACTTGCTAGCCATATGCAGAAAACTGAAACTAGACCCCTTCCTTACACCTTATACAAAAATTAACTCAAGATGGATTAAAGACTTAAACATAAGACCTAAAACCATAAAAACCCTAGAAGAAAATCTAGGCAATATCATTCAGGACATAGGCATAGCCAAAGACTTCATGACTAAAATGCCAAAAGCAACGACAACAAAAGCCAAAATTTACAAATGGGATCTAATTAAACGAAAGAGCTTGTGCACAGCAAAAGAAACTCTCATCAGAGTGAACAGGCAACCTACAGAATGGGAGAAAATGTTTGCAATCTATCCATCGGACAAAGGGCTAATATCCAGAATCTACAAGGAACTTAAACAAATTTACAAGGAGAAAAAAAAACCATCAAGAAGTGGGTGAAGGATATGAACAGACACTTCTCAAAAGAAGACATTTATGTGGCCAACAAACATATGAGCAAAAGCTCATCATTACTGGTCATTAGAGAAATGCAAATCAAAACCACAATGAGATACCAACCCATGCTAGTTAGAATGGCGATCATTAAAAAGTCAGGAAACAACAGATGCTGGAGAGGATGTGGAGAAATAGGAACGCTTTTCCACTGTTGGTGAGAGTGTAAATTAGTTCAACCATTGTGGAAGACAGTGTGGCAATTCCTCAAGGATCTAGAACCAGAAATACCATTTGATCCAGCAATCCCATTACTGGGTATATACCCAAAGGATTATAAATCATTCTACTATAAAGACATATGCACACGTATGTTTACTGCAGCACTATTCACAATAGCAAAGACTGGAAACCAACCCAAATGCCCATCAATGATAGACTGAATAAAGAAAATGTGGCACATATACATCATGGAATACTACGCAGTCATAAAAAAGGATGAGTTCATGTCCTTTGCAGGGACATGATGAAGCTGGAAACCATCATTCTTGGCAAACTAACACAGGAACAGAAAAGCAAACATCGCATGTTCTCACTCATAAGTGGGAGTTGAACAATGAGAACACATGGACACAGGGAGGGGAACATCACACACGCGGGCCTGTTGCAGGGTCGGGGCCTAGGGGAAGGATGGCATTAGGAGAAACACCTAACATAGATGATGGGTTGACAGCTGCAGTAAACCACCATGGCACGTGTATACCTGTGTAATAAACCTGCACGTTCTGCTCATGTATCCCAGAGCTTAAAGTATAAAAAAAAAAAAAAAAGTCACAGGATGTTTGTGATAGTATCTATTACACTGATGTTGAC
>NW_022165788.1:0-1574 GCF_008728515.1 Papio anubis | reverse complement strand
GGCCTAGTTCCTCTACACCTGATTCCTGCGGCGGTCTGGGTTTGGGGGCAAGCGTTGTTCAGTTGGCAGGCTTTGCAATTTGTTGTGACATCGCTGGCCAGTTCAGCTATGCGTCTGATTCTGAACTTGGCGTGCCTGATTAAGTCTATCATTCGCCGGGCACCCAGGTGGGTTGTCCGGTGGATATGTTCCAACACCTGCTGTCCTAATTTTTCTGGTAGGATGGTTTGGTCATTTATATCAGTCCACCACCCATTTTGAACCTGTTTTAGGGGAAGCGTGTCCATCCATTCGCGATCCTGTTCGGTATAGTCGGGAAAACATGGCAAATTTTGCGGGCCAGGATCAGGGAGCTGGAGCGTGAGGAGCTGACTGGGAGCTTTTGCTATGCTCTTTGCGGTTTGGTCGGCTAAGAAGTTGCCTCGAGCAATTGGCGTAGTTGGTTTCTGATGCCCAGGGCAATGTACAATAGCCAATTTCTTTGGTTTCCACAAAGCAGTTAATAGAGCTAGGATCTCTTGCTTGTTTTTTATTTCTTTGCCTTCAGCTGTTAATAGTCCCCTCTCTCTGTAGATGGCCCCATGTATGTGCGCAGTAGCGAAAGCATAGCGGCTATCCGTGTACACTGTTAGTTTTTTCTCTGCCCCTAGGATGAGGGCCTATGTGAGTGCTATCCGCTCGGCTCTTTGGGCCGATGTCCCTGGAGGCAAGGGTTCTGCCCAGATTACCTCAGTCTCTGACGTTACAGCCGCTCCTGCATACCGCTGGCCTTGGTGGACGTAGCTGCTGCCATCATTGAACCAGATGAGTTCTGTGTCAGGGAGCGGACGATCTTGCAGGTCCTCCCGCACCCCATGCACCTGAGCCAGTATCTCAGTGCACTCATGGGACGGGGCGTCCAAGTCTGGATTTGGCAGCAGTGAAGCAGGGTTTAAAGAGGTTGGGGGCAGAAAAGTTATTCTGAGGGGGTTTAACAGCAGTCCTTGATAGTGGGTGAGCCGGGCGTTACTCATCCATCAGTCCGGCGGCTGCCGGAGGATGCCTTCAATGGCATGCGGGGTTATAACGTGCAACTCTTGCCCCATGATAAGTTTATCAGCGTCTTGGACCATTAGGGCGGTCGCGGCGATTATCCGGAGGCAGGGTGGCCAGCCAGCAGCCACTGAATCTAATTTTTTTGACAAATAGGCAACTGGCCTCTGCCAGGGTCCTAGGTACTGTGTTAACATGGCTTTTGCAACACCCTTACTTTCATCCACGTATAAGTGGAAGGGCTTGGAGACATCAGGGAGCCCCAGTGCAGAGGCTGATAATAAGGCAGTTTTGAGTTGCTGAAAGGCCAGCTCAGCCTCTTCCGTCCAATTGAAGGGCTGCCGTTCCTTTGTTGCCTGGTATAGGGGCTTGGCTAACTCAGCAAATCCGGGTATCCATAACCTACAGAACCCTGCCGACCCCAGGAATTCTCTCACTTGCCGTGTCGACTGGGGTCTAGGGATGCGTAGGACTGTTTCTTTTCGGGCTTTGGTGAGCCAGCGTTGCCCCTCTTTTAATAGGTACCCCAGATAAGTTACCTC
>NW_022165787.1:0-1574 GCF_008728515.1 Papio anubis | reverse complement strand
AGGTTGTGGTGAGCTGAGATCACGCCATTGCACTCCAGCCTGGGCAACAAGAGCAAAACTCTGTCTTTAAAAAAAAAAAAAGTTAGTATATTTCCCAAATGTTGCACAGAACATTCTTACAATGAAAATTTTCTATTATTCATCTGAAATTCAAATTTAACTATGTGTACTTTTTAAATCTGATAACCCTAAGTCATGACTAATACAAATAAAGCTGCCATGAACATTCATGTACAAGTCTTTGAAGGGACATTAGCCAGGAAGAGGCAGGAAGATCGCTTGAGCCCAGGAGGTCAAGGATGCAGTGAGCTATGATCATACAATTGTATTCCATAGCCTAGTCGAGAGAGGGAGATTCTGTCTCAAAAAATAAAAAGAAAAAAACAAAAGAATCAAGCTATGTCCATTAATGGATGAATGGGTAAAGAAAATGTGATGCCGGGCACAGTGCCTCTTGCTAAACTTGGGAAGTTTTCAACTATTATTTCATTTAATAGGCTTATTGTTTTTATAGTCTCTTCACATTCTGGGACACCAAATATCTGAATATTTAGATATTTGGCTTTATGGTGTCCCATATGTCACATAGACTTTGTTAATTCTTTTTTTGTTTTGTTTTGTTTAGTCTGACTAGATTATTTCAAAAGACCTGCCTTCAGGTTCTAAAATTCTTTCTTCTTCATCTAGTCCATTTTTGAAGCTTTTGAATGTATCTTGTATTTTATTCAATGGTTACTTCAGCTCCAAAAGTTCTGTTGGTTTCATTTTTATGACACCTATCTCTGGTAAAGTTCTCATGCACATCCTGCCTTTTTTTTTTTTCTGCTTTCTTTGTGTTGTTTTTCTGAGCTTTCTTGTATGTCACTGAACTTCTTTAATATCATTATGTTTCATTCTTTTCCTGGGATTTCATTTTTTTTTTTTCTTTAGAATCTGTTGCTAGAGAATTATTGTGATTCTTTGGAGACATCACATTTCCTTGCTTTCTCTCTCTCTCTCTCTCTTTTTTTTTTTTTTTTTTTTTTTATTCTTGCACTGACGTCTGCACATCTGGGGTCACAATCATGTCTTTCAATTTTTTTGAATTTGATTTTGTAGGAGGGGACTTTCCTAAAGATATATCTGTGGTATTGGTTGGGTAGCATAATTTGGCTTTGATTCTGGGTACATGCAGTAGTAATCTTCATATGATTTATTTGGCTATAAACAGCAAGAATAGAGTCTGTGATATCCTCAGGGGTTTAGGGCACAATTTTTGGGGGAGGCTGTGGTAATTTTGCTGGACAGGAACATCAGATGGGTCAGTCCTCAGAGCCCAGAGGCGGCAGTGGCAGACTGAGTGTGCCTATCCCTAGGCCCCAGAGTTAGCGTACACTGTCACCAATGTTAGCAATTTCAGATGGGCCAATTCCTGGACCTCCAGGTCCTCCTGGCAGCATGATTGATTGTGTGGTACAAGCTTCTGTGCTGTAAGCCTGCTGCAGAGAAGAGCAGGGTTGCTTTCAGTGGCAATAGTTATAAACCAGCAGCTGGGGAGTACACATTTCAGTCCCAGGTGACAGCTTTAAGTGGGG
>NW_022165786.1:0-1574 GCF_008728515.1 Papio anubis | reverse complement strand
AAAAAAAAAAAAAAAAAAAAAAAAACTTTCCAGAAATGTACATGAAACAATTGAATGTCTGCTTATAGTTATATTCATTTAAAAATCCCATCATATAAAACAGTATATAGATTTAGAAATACCGCTTTTTTTTTCTCCCACTATAGATTTTACCTGTCAAAAATTTTGGGCATTGGTTTCATCATCACTTAGAGTCAAGTTTGGGGTGAATGTTAAATCAATATTAAATTATTTCCCCGCTCCCCTCCCCCATCACTACCAATAACCTATTGTAACCAGTTACACCAGGCAGTAAAACCAGCACAAAGTCAAGTCATTCCAGGTTAATGTATCTGTCCCAAACAAAATTATGTGATTAACTATGACAGGATTTGAATATAGAGACTCCTTTCCAAGGGACAGTTTCAGGAGGGACCTCAGCTTGTATACAGGCATATAGAGTACTAAAATACGTAAATAAATACTTTGCGTTCCTTTGAAATGAGAGCTATAACAGTGAATACACATGGCAATTAGCAGAGGTTCCACAAGTAGACATGTGACTCTTTGGCACAATGCTCAGCTGAACACAAGAGCCACCAGTGAGGTTCTGGTTGTTACAGAGTTTAAATTATTGTTACAGTTAGTCAAGCACATATAATATATACTCAAAAGACAGCACCAGTTAGAGAGAGGCAACCTAAGGAACACTGATAGAGAAACAGGAGATGTTAATGAGAAGCATAAAAGTAATGATAAATCTTCAAATGCACCACAAATCACCAGGGCCATAGATTCTGTTCTCCGAGCAAAATTTTTATGTGGCACAATAGGATGTCTCTGATTTCTTTTTTTTTTTCCTTTTTTTTTCTGAGATGGAGTTTCACTCTTGTCGCCCAGCCTGGAGTGCAGTCGCACCATCTCAGCTCACTGCAACCTCGGCCTCCTGGGTTCAAGCAATTCTCCTGCCTCAGCCTCCGGAGTAGCTGGGATTATAGGTGTGTACCACCACACCCGGCTAATTTTGTACTTTTAGTAGAGATGCGGTTTCACCATGTTGGCCAGGCTGGTCTTGAACTGTAGTATTTCCTTTGCAGGAAAATAAAATAACATAACTCACAGCCTAAAACTTCTTCTCTGCCTGGTCAGTTAAAACAAATACAGGCATGTGCAGTCAGGAGTTCGAGACCAGCCTGGCTAACATGGTGAAACCCCGTTTCTACTAAAAATACAAAATAATTAGCCAGGCATGGTGGCAGATGCCTGTAATCCCAGCTACTCGAGAGGCTGAGGCAGAAGAATGGCTTGAACCCGGGAGGCGGAAGTTGCAGTGAGCCAAGATTGCACCACTACCCTCCAACCTGGGCAATAAGAGCAAAACTCCGTCTCAAAGAACAACAACAAAAAAATACAAGCATAGCTCGCTGTATCTGCATTTCACTTTATCGCGCTTTGCAGATATTGTTTTTTACAAATTGAAGGCTTGCGGCAACCCTGCATCAAGCAAGTCTATCGGTGCCATTTTCCCAACAGCATGTGCCCATGTCGTGTCTCTGTGTCACATTTGGTAATTCTCACAATATTTCAAACTGTTT
>NW_022165785.1:0-1574 GCF_008728515.1 Papio anubis | reverse complement strand
ACACAAAGTAGTTTCTCAGAAAGCTTCTTTCTCTTTGTTGTCGGACGATATTTCCTTTGGCCCTATAGTCTTCCATGGGATCCGAAATATCTCTTCCTAGATTCCACAGAAATAAGGTTAGCAAACAGATACACGAAATACAGATGTATCTCTGTGAGTGGAAGTCACACATCACAAAGCAGTTTCTCAGAAGGCTTCTTTCCAGTTTTTCTCGGAGGATATTTTCTTTTTCAACATAGCCCTCTATGGGCTTCCAAATATCACTTTGCGAATTCCACAAGAACAGGCCTAGCGAGTGGCTTCTTGAGTGAAAAGCTGTAACTCTGTCAGATTAATTAACAGAACACTAAGCAATTTCTCAGAAAGCTTCTTTCCAGATTTTATCTGAGGATATTTCCTTTTTCACCATAGCCCTCTATGGGTTTACAAATATCCCTGTTCAAATTCCACAAGAACTGTCTTAGCAAAAGACTTGTTGAGGGGAAAGCTGAACTCTGTGAGATCATTTCACAGAACACAAAGAAGTTTCTCAGAAAGCTTCTTTCTCTTTGTTGTCGGAGGATATTTCCTTTGCCCTACAGTCTTCAAAGGGATACGAAATACCTGTTCTCAGATTCCTCAGAAATAAGGCTAGCAAAGAGATCCACGAAATACAGATGTAACTCTGTGAGTGGGATTCACACATCACAAAGGAGTTTCTCAGAAAGCTTCTTTCCAGTTTATCCCTCAGGATATTTACTTTTTCACCATAGCCCTCTATGGGTTTCCAAATATCACCTTGTGAATTCCACAAGAACAGGCTTAGCGAGCGGGTTCTTGAGGGGAAAGCTGTAACTCTTTGAGATGATTTCACAGAACGCATAGAAGTGTCTCAGAAAGCTTCTTTGTCTTTGTTAACGGAGGATATTTCCTTTGGCCCTATAGTCTTCAAAGGGGTTCGGAATATCTGTTCTCGGATTCCACAGAAATAAGGCTAGCAAAGAGATCCACGAAATACAGATGTAACTCTGTGAGTGGATGTTACACATCATGAAGCAGTTTCTCAGAAAGCTTGTTTCCAGTTTTTCTCTGAGGATGTTTTCTTTTTCAAGATAGCCCTCTACAGGCTTCCATATATCACGTTGCGAATTCCACAAGAACATCCTTAGAGATCGGCTTCTTGAGAGAAAGCCGTAACGCCGTGAGATGAATTACCAGAACATTAAGCAGTTTTTCAGAAAGCTTCTTTCCAGATTACATCTGAGGATATTTCCTTTTTCACCTTAGACCTCTCTGGGTTTCCAAATATCACTTTGCAAATTCCACAAGAACTGCCTTAGCGAAAGGCTTCTTGAGGGGAAAGCTGTAACTCTGTGAGATGATTTCACAGAACACAAAGAAGTTTCTCAAAACGCTTCTTTTTTTTTTTTTTATCAAAGGATATTTCCTTTGGCCCTATAGTCTTTAAAGGGATCCGAAATATCTGTACTCAGATTCCACAGAAATAAGGCTAGCAAAGAGATCCACGAAATACAGATGTAATTCTGTGAGTGGAAGTCACACATCACAAACCAGTTTCTCAGAAAGCTTCTTTC
>NW_022165784.1:0-1575 GCF_008728515.1 Papio anubis | reverse complement strand
CCACAGGGATTTGATTATGTGGATTAGAGCTATCTATATTCACTGTATTCAAAATAAAACTGAGCTGTTTTGTTTTGAGATGGAGTCTTACTGTGTCACCCAGGCTGGAGTGCAGTGGCGCAATCTCGGCTCACTGCAAGCTCCGCCTCCCAGGTTCAGGCCATTCTCCTGCCTCAGCCTCCGAGTAGCTGGGACTACAGGCGCCCGCCACCACGCCCGGCTAGTTTTTTTTGTATTTTTAGTAGAGACGGGGTTTCACCATGTTAGCCAGGATGGTCTCGATCTCCTGACCTCGTGATCCGCCCGCCTCGGCCTCCCGAAGTGCTGGGATTACAGGCTTGAGCCACCGCGCCCGGCCTCACCTCACTTTTAAATTCAATTCAAAAGAAGTTACAGAGCTGGGCGCGGTGACTCACGCCTGTAATCCCAGCACTTTGGGAGGCCGAGGCGGGTGGATCACGAGGTCAGGAAAGACCACGGTGAAACCCGTCTCTACTGAAAATACAAAAACTTAGCCGGGCGCGGTGATGGGAGCTTGTAGTCCCAGCTACTCAGGAGGCTGAGGCAGGAGAATGGTGTGAACTCGGGAGGTGGAGCTTGTAGTGAACCATGGTCACGCCACGGCCCTCCAGTCTGGGCGACAGAGCGAGACTCCGTCTCAAAACGAAACCAAACCCAACCAAAAAAACCCGAAAAAACTAAAGACGTTACAGAAATCAGTGCATTTTACCCTTCAACACTTCAGACTGCATTTTTTTTTTTTTTTAGAAACTGATGTTTATTTTACGTCAACCTTATTTCCACGTTGCTTAAGAGCCCATGCAAGAACACCTTAAGGCCATTCAGTGGTTGCTGCTACCCATTCAGTGGCCTGAGCAGTGGGAGCTGCAGAGCAGTCTTCCGTGGCAGGCTGACTGCTCCAGTCTTCAGTAGGGAACTGCTGGATAGGCACAGAGGGCACCTGCACACCATCAGACCAGTTGCAACCTCAGGCTGAGTAGCAGTGAATTTAGGAGCTGGAGCAGTCCATTCACCCTGAAATTCCTCTTTGGTCACAGCCTTTTCAGCAGCAGACAGCTTTTTATTTTATTTTTATTTTTTAATTTTTTTGAGATAGAGTCTTGCTCTGTCGCCCAGGCTGGAGTGCAGTGGCCGGATCTCAGCTCACTGCAAGCTCCGCCTCCTGGGTTCAAGAGATCCTCCTGCCTCAGCCTCCCGTGTAGCTGGGAGTACAGACATGCACCACCATACCTGGCTAATTTTATTTTGTATTTTTAATAGAGACGGAGTTTCACCATGTTGGCCAGGTTGGTCTCGAACTCCTGACTTCGTGATCCACCCACCTTGGTCTCCAAAAGTGCTGAGATTACAGGCGTGAGCCACTGCTCCTGGCCCAACCTGTTCTTCTTTTTCAACATCTTCAGGATCTCTATAGAAATAGAGATCACCGGGCCGGGCGCGGTGGCTCAAGCCTGTAATCCCAGCACTTTGGGAGGCCGAGACGGGCGGATCACGAGGTCAGGAGATCGAGACCATCCTGGCTAACAAGGTGAAACCCCGTCTCTATTAAGAAAT
>NW_022165783.1:0-1576 GCF_008728515.1 Papio anubis | reverse complement strand
ACATCAAACTTAAACTTTACTGTCAACGAAATGAACCTAACAGACACGTATAGAACATTTCATCCAACAGCTGCAGAATACACTCTCTTCATCAGCACATGAACATTCTCTAAGATAGACCATATGTTAGGCTACAAAACAAGTCTGAACAAATTTTTAAAAACTGAAATTGTATCAAGTATCTTTTCAGACTACAATGTGCCAAAACTGAAAATCAGTAATAAGAACTTTGGAAGTTGTACAAATAATTAAAAGTTAAATAACATGCTCCTGAACAACCAATGGGTCTATGATGAAATTGAGAAAGATATCAAAACATTTCTTAAAACAAATGAAACTAGGAATACAACATACCCAAACCTATGTGATACAGCAAAATCAGTACTAAGAGGGAAGTTTACAGCAAATGCCTATATCAAAAAAGTAGAAAGGTTTCAAACAAACAAGCTAACAATTCACCTCAGGGAAGTAGAAAAGAAAGAACAAACCAAATCTCAAATTAGAAGGAAAGGAATTGTAAAGATCAGAGAACTATCAAAATAGAGAAATAGGAAAGATAAATAAAATGAAAAGTTCGTTTGTTGAAAAAAATAAACGAAATTGAAAAATCATTAACTAGATTAAGAAATAAGAGAGTAGACCTAAATTAAAAAATCAGAAAAAAAGGAGACAATATAACTGATACCACAGAAATACAAAGGTTCATCTGAGACTATTATGAACAACTATATGTCAACAAATTGGAAAACCTAGAGGAAATGGATAAATTCTTGGGCACATATAACTTACCAAGATTGAACCATGAATAAATAGAATATGTGAACAGACCAATAATAAGTAACAAGATTCAATCAGTAATAAACAGTCTCCCAATAAAGAAATGCCTAGGAGTGGACAGCTTTACTGCTGAATTCCTTCAAACATTTAAATAAGAAGTAATGCCACTTTCTCCCAAGCTATTCCAAAAAAGTGAAGAGATAGGAATTTTTTTGTTTTATTCTACAAGGCTAGCATTACCCTAATACCAAAACCAGACAAAGACACAATAAAAAAGAAAATTACAGGCCAATACCCTTGATGAACATAAACACAAAAATCTTCAATAAAATACTAGCAAACTAAATCTAGCAGCACATCAAAAAGATAATACAACATGATCAAGTGGGATTTATCCCAAGGATACAAGGGTAGTTCAACATACACAAATCAATAAATGTGATACATCAACAGAACGAAGGACCAAAATAATATAATCTCAATAGATGCAGAAAAAGCATTTGACAAAACCCGACGTTCTTTCATAAAAAATTCTCGGAAAATCAAGCGTATTAGGAACATACCTCAGCACAATAAAAGCCATAGATGACAAGCCCACAGTTAGCATCATACTGAACAAAGAAAAGGCAAAAACCTGAATAAGACATAATGCCTATTTCTATTATTCAACATAGTACTGAAAGCAAGATAATAAGATAAAGGGCATCCAAATTGGAAAAGAAGAAGTCAAATGGTTCCTCTTTGCAGACAACATAATCTTATATATAGAAATACTCTACCAAAAAAAAAAAAAAAAAAA
>NW_022165782.1:0-1576 GCF_008728515.1 Papio anubis | reverse complement strand
GGCTGCCCTTCTGTAGTCCTTGCCTGTAGTCATTTTTGCTATTGGGCCCAGGGACACAAGCTAGTCATGTAAAAAATATTTTAAAATATTTAAAATTAGGGAAAGGAAAAATACAGCTTGTCTCCAGAATATGAAAACTGCAAAAACAAAACCAATCCATTTAAGTGTGTACACAATATAATATTTATGGCCTTTAAAAATAACTAAATTGTGGCATTCAAAAAATTTCCATTCTATTATAAAAATGACACGACTTCAAAAGCATTCCTTAGTGTACAGATTAATTGGCTAGACGTTGTAGCCAAACGCAGGATAACTTACTTTTGTTTTTTGTTTGCTTTTTTGTTTTTTGTGTGAGACGGAGTTTCGCTCTTGTCACCCAGGCTGGAGTGCAGTGGCGTGATCTCGGCTCACTGCAACCTCCGCCTCCCGGGTTCAAGGGATTCTCCTGTCTCAGCTTCCTGAGTTGCTGGGATTACAGGCACACGCCACCACGCCTGGCTAATTTTTGTATTTTTAGTAGAGACAACGTTTCACCATATTGGTCAGGCTGGCCTTGAACTCCTGACCTCAGGTGATCCACCCATCTCGGCCTCCCAAAGTGTTGAGATTTTTTATAGGTGTGAGGCACCGCGTCCAGCCTACTTATGTTTTTAAATAAATGTATAAAATCATTTCAAATTATTTTATACCCAAATACATACGCATGTGATGTGAATGTGGCTGCATTTTCAAATGTGTGACTTGACATGGACAGGGGTCTCAGCTTTGAGAAAAAGGAGAACCCAAGGCCTTAACATGGTCTTACCTTTCCCTGGGCCCACAGCTCCTGTGTAGGTGGTCCCAGACCAGTTACAACCGGATCCATGTGTCCAGCTCCTGCTGGGGACCACCCTAGCTGTGCCTCCCCAGACACTAGGGACAGGCTCAGGCACCTTGTCCAAGGCAGAAAGGCATCAGCGCTAAGGCTGCCTGGACTCAGTCATTCTCCTGCCGAGGAAAGGGATGACCTTGGGGGCTTACTTAACCTTGCTGATCTCAAACACGCCTGCTTCAAAGGGCTGTTTGTGTAGATTGTCAACCTGCAAGGAAGAAGCTGAGGCAAAAATAATCCAAGTAGATCATTTATTTGGGCCAAGCTTGAGGTTTGCAACCTGAGAGCATAGATTCAAGTTGTCCTGAATCTAAACTCCAAAGAGCACAGGTAGACGTGGATTCTTAAAAACAAGAAGAGAGGTAGGGAGTCAGCTGATACAAAGTTGTTTGCCAGGAATTCTCATTGGTGTACACAAGTAACATTGATGAGCAATTGATTACACATGGTTAAGCTATAGGTTGTGGGTTACAGTGTCCCCTGCGAGTCAATGAAATCCATTTTCTTCACAAATTACCCAGTCTCAGGTAGTTCCTTACAGCAGTATGGGAACGGACTCATGCATTGAGAGGAGCGCTGAAGCCTGCAAGGCTGTGAGTGAGGAGCGGACTGGGAAGAGCATTTCAGGAAGAGGGAACAGCTGGGGCCGGGGCCGGGGCCCTGAGACAGGTGTGAGCCAGGATATCTGAGGAACAGCAGAGA
>NW_022165781.1:0-1576 GCF_008728515.1 Papio anubis | reverse complement strand
GTGGGTGGGTGTGTAGGTGGGATATGTCCTTCCAGAGATTTTTTTTTCTATGCATATATATTCTGGCATGCACCAAATGAAGGCAGGTTTAATGAATTATGCATTCAATAAGCACTGAGGTGTTTATTGAGCACCTACTGCGTGCTGGGTGCTGTTTTATGTGCTGGGGATAGAGGAAGCAGAACAGGCTTACCTACAGGTAGTTTCAAGCACAGGGGACAGCCAGGGCAAGGACCCTGACGCTGGTTCTTGCCTGGCACACAAAGAGGCGAACTAGCACAGGCATGGGGAGTGCAAGCAGGAAAGGCAGGGAGGGTGAAAAGAGCATTCCGTGTGGAATCAGAGGGAGAGGAGAGGGCTGCATGGAGCTCTCCAAGGTAGAGTGCTAAGTTTGCTGAGGATGTGGGTGGGAGGAAGAGAAGGCAGGGAGACCCCAAGATTCCATTTGAGCAGCCACAAGGGCTGACCTCAGCTGATACGGAGAGATGCAAGAGCAGTTTAGGGGGCCCGGTGCAGCCCGACATGGCCCTGTTGAGTGTGAGATGTCCATCGAGGCCAAGTTTGGAGCCGGCAGAGGCCCAGACTGGAGACAGGACTGTGGGTATCAGTGGGTGTAGATGGGTTTAGAGCGCCAAGAGTTAATGAGGCCGACCTGGAAGGTTGTGGATAGAGGAGCAAAGAGGCCTGAGAACCCACCCCTTGACCAGCAATGAACAGAGAGAGAGACAGAAGAGGGACCCAGAGAGGTAGAACGGAAGGCCAGTGTTTCCAGGAGGGGCAGGGCACCAGCCAGTCAGACACTGTCCAGAGGGACGAGGAGGATGGGGCGGGTCAATGCTGACTTCTGTCAGAGGCGTTTGAACCAGGGCGACTCCATCTTGGATAGGGACTGGGTAAACTAAGGCTGAGACCTACTGGGCTGCATTCCCAGACAGTTAGGCATTCTAAGTCACAGGATGAGATAGGAGGTTGATACAAGATACAGGTCATAAAGACCTTGCTGATAAAACAGCTTGCAGTAAAGAAGCCAGCCAAATCCCACCAAAACCAAGATGGCGATGAGAGTGACCCCGGTCATCCTCACTGCTACACTCCCATCAGCGCCATGACAAATTATGGATGTCATGGCAACGTCAAGAAGTTACCCTACACGGTCTAAAAAGGGGAGGCATGAATAATCCACCCCTTGTTCAGCGTATCATCAAAAAGTAACCATAAAAATGGGCAACTCAGGTTGCTCTGACTACGGAGTAGCCATTCTTTATTCCTTTACTTTCTTAATAAACTTGCTTTCGCTTTATGGATTCTCCTTGAATTCCTTCTTGTGCGAGATCCAAGAACCCTCTCTTGGGGTCTGGATCAGAACCCCTTCGGGTAACACTTTGACAAGGGTGGTTTCAGTGGCAGAAGGTATGAGAGGCCAGGCTGATTGGAGAAGGCTCGGGAGAAAGAGAGAACAGAAGTGCTGACAGCGAGTGTAGACAACTCGGTCTCAAAGAGTTTGGCCATAAAAAGGGGCAAGGAGGCCGGGTGTGGTGGCTCACACCTGTAATTGCAGCACTTTGGGAGGCCAAGG
>NW_022165780.1:50387-50747 GCF_008728515.1 Papio anubis | reverse complement strand
CCGGATCAGACCGGATCAAACCGGCTCAAACCGGATCAAACCGGCTCAAACCGGATCAAACCGGATGGGACCGGATCAGACCGGCTCAAACCGGATGGGACCGGATCAAACCGGATCAAACCGGTTCAAACCGGATCAGACCGGTTCAAACCGGTTCAGACCGGATCAAACCGGCTGGGACCGGATCAATCCGGATCAAACCGGTTCATCAGACCGGATCAAACCGGCTCAAACCGGATCAAACCGGTTCAGCAGACCGGATCAAACCGGCTCAAACCGGATCAAACTGGTTCAGACCGGTTCAGACCGGATCAAACCGGCTCAAACCGGATCAAACCGGTTCAGACCGGATCAGACCGG
>NW_022165780.1:0-45182 GCF_008728515.1 Papio anubis | reverse complement strand
TCAGCGCACAACAGTGCCTCTGAACATTCACTACACAACAACATTCTCATGCCCAACTTTCCCTGAGCTTCTCAAGGTCAGGAACAAGGTCGGGACTGGCCAGGTATGGAGCAGGCTGTAAGGGACATTTGTTTAAAGAAGCAAATGATCTGCCCAGGATGGAGTGCTGGCTAAGGAGTGGCTAAGTGGCTATGTGAGAGCCCTGGAACCAGTTGCCTGGGTTTACAGCCTGGCTCTGGATTTCAAAATAGTGTGTATTGAGCAGGTAACTAAATCCCAGTGCCCTGATTTCCTTATCTGTAGGACAGGGAGGATTGCAGTCCTTTCATCAGAGTTGTTTATAAGGATTAAATAAGGGAATACTGAAAACAGTGTCTGGCAGGCACAAGTCAATGCTAAGTGTTGTTATTTAATAAGTAGCTGTGGATGGTGAAGCCCAAGGCCTTGTCCAAGGTTACTTGGTTCTTCATAGTCCTGATTCATCCTTACCTGATGCCCTGAATTTTGGGTCCCACTTTCAAATCCCAGCTTCTCAGTCCTAGGTCAGGCCCCATGTCACTGCCCCTATCCCCCTGGAGCCAGACCCTGTCTTCCTTTCCTTCACTTGCCAGTCTCCCACCCTGTCAGTCTCTGACATCCTTTCCTCTCTGCTGGTTCTCACCTCCTCCCAGGAAATGTCACTGCAAAAACATTGATAAATATTTATAAAGGCAGCTGAGGAGATGGCGCACAAACAAGCCAAATAAATAAGCACATTTTAAAACACTGAGCTTGACAGTTGACTTCCCCAAGTGAGTCTGTGTGGCATGCATGCACCTGCACGCTGCCTGTCCTCAGATTATCAGCCTGCCAGGATGCTTCATGCTTTCTAGGGTCAGCCACATTGGGGAATCGCTGCCTACAGGATGGAGAAACCGAGACCCAGAGAGGCTTGGGGTTTACCAAATTGCCTTAGCTGAGTGCAGGCAGGCGGCAATCCGTGCCCAGCATCCCGGCTTTATAGAGCCAAGGTTCCCGCTTGGCCTGGTGTCGATAAACAGAGAACAGCTGTTAGCAAATGCATTAAAGGATTTCATGTTTACTCTGCTCTTATCTGTGGCAATAACTGTCGGTTTTGGAAAGACAGCCGAGGTCTGTTTCACAGGACGGCCATCAGCCTGGAGCCGGGGCTGGCAGCGCCTGTCCTGACTCATCTGTAGCCTCCTGGCAGGGGCTTTTTCAAGAAGGGCAGCTCCCAGCAGGACCTCAGGCCAGGAGGATCCTTCTCATGGGAACTACAAACAGGCCACCCTCTGTTAGGGGGAGGAGGCTCAACTTTGGGAGGCCTGCCTGAGTCTCAGTTTCCCCATTAGCCCAACAATATGCCCAAACTCCCTGGTATCTAAGGACCTTCACAAGCTAACATCCTCCATACGGATTCCCTAATTATCATCCTGTCCACAGGAAGAGGAAGCCCACGCCCAATTCAGGTCTCATTTGCATAAAACTCCCCATCACCAGGCTATCAAATCCCCCCAAAGACCATCCCTGGTGGCTCATGGAGGTGCCGTGCAGGAGAAAGCATTGGTACAATGACACAGTTGATATTGATCAAGCTATGTACCAGGGTTTCACAGGGCTCCCCTTTACCTCTGAGCCCTATGCCATGAGCCCCCAGTTTTCAGGTGAGAGCATCAGGGACTGAAGGGGTTTCTCAGGAGCCAAGGGCCCCTGCTAGCTGTGGTAGAGTCTGGTTTCTCATGACGGCAGGATGCCACCGCCCCACACACAGGGACTCCTCTGAGTACCAGGCTGGTGTGTGTCTGACCCGATGCTGTCTGGTACCCGAAAGGACGGTGTCTGGCACCCAACAGGATGGGACCTGAGGCTCCAGGAATGTGGGCCACTGGTTCTGGCTGCACAGAGTCAGGTTCCAGGTGGGGTGTCGGTGGGGTCGTACCTGGTGCCCCAAAGAGTACCTTCCCAAGTGTCACTCCTGGCCACTTAAGAGTTATGAGGCGAAGCCCGAGACGGGCCATGGGGGCCTGGGGCCCATGTTCTGCTCCAAGAGCGCAAGGGGAAGGTGTGGGGTGGGAGAGGTAGGGAGGCCAGGACTGCAGCCCCCACCCCAGCTCCCTGTCCTCGCAGAGGCTGAGCTGACTCTGCCACAGCCGTCCCATCATCTGTCCCCAAACTCAGCTCCAGCGGCTGCCCACCTGGCCCTGAGCCGCCCCTGCCAGGGCCCCCCACTCCCCTGTCCATACTGGCCTGCCACCCTACTTGACTGAAGGGCGTTTGTCAGAGTCTCCTTGGCACCCATGGTGCCCACCTGCCACCCACCCCAACCCCACTGAGTCCTCTACAGTGCCCAGCCTGATGACACCGGGCCCCAGCCCCATTACCATTCATCCCATCACCCGCCCTGCCCTTGGGGGCTGCTCCTCCTGTTGTTCTGGTGTGGAAACTGAGGACTCACCCTCACTGGTGGCTGTTGCAGGGATGGTCAGCTGGTATCTTGCTGAGGCCTTTCCCCAGGCAAGGGCCACCTCCTGCCCATCCAGGCAGGCCCGGAATGCTCCCGACAGCCAACGAGCAGCTGGGGCCTCCTGTGGAGGCTACAAAGGACTGTGGCACCACCCCTCCCTGCTGCCTCCCTGCCCCTGCCCACCTCGAACCCCACCCCAACACTGTCCAGCCCCAGCCTCAGTGCCAGCCACCATCTTCTCTCACGGGGCCCCTGCAGCCACCCCCTTGGCCTCCACATGGCATCACTTCCCTCCTCCAACACAGCCAGGAGAGGAAAGGCACCCACACTGAGTGCACACCTCTGGCTCCCCATGCCAGAGCCTACCTTTCTCCCCAGTCCCGCTCCACACACCTGCTGTCCTCTTCCCCACTCACCTCTCCGTCACCCTCTCGCTTACTCTCCTGCCCTTTCACAAGCCGCACTGCCTAGCCAGTGCCTTAAGCCAAGCAGGGCTCACAGATGCCAGCGAGGCCTCCAAAGGGCAGAGCTCCCTCTTGCACCCTCCTCTGGCCAGGAGGGCATCGCCACTGTGCAGACCAGGCTCCAGGGACTTGGCCAGACCACACAGCTCCCTCAGCATATCCCAGGCAGAGGTATGGGTGGGCACAGTGCAGCTGCGGACGAGACTTAGCAGCATTGGCACAATTGCCCACCACAGTCCTAGTCAGCGCCTGTGGCCGCATGGGATTATCACTCACAAAATGGCCACAATATAGGACATGATGACCCAGCAAGATCCAGGGTTCTGTATAGGCCTTTATTAAGAGGCAGGATCAAGAGTAGGTGTCCAAGGGTTCATACAGACACCAAGCAGCTGCAGTCTCGATCTGCCGCTCAGCTGAAGCTGTGAAGTGCCCATGATGTGGGAACCAGGCTCCAGGCCTGGGGTCAGGCAGATGACCAGGAGCCCAGTCCCCAGGATGGGCAGGAGCCAGATGACCTATGGGGCAATCAGGAGGCCATTGCCCCGGGGCCTTGTCCTTCCTCAGAGGATCTGGGCCCAGCAGAGGGGAAACCAATGGGTGGGAAAGGGGCCACACCAAGAACAACAATTCCAGTCCCTCTAGGAAATGGAAAACTCTGGTGCAGGGGAGCATTACAGTAAGGCGCTGCCAAGACACACATACACACACACCAGATACACAGTGCAACATCACCCACAGAAATAAACATGCATGCAGGAGCAAGTGTGCGTACCATAAAAGCATGGATGCAGATTCAGATACAAGCGCACAGTGACACACAAGGCACAAATGTACTCATGCACTCACAAGACATGGAAACAAGTGTGTATCCAGGCATATGCCTACATATACACAAAGACGCAGCACATACACACGTGTGCAATCCAGACATACGCCCCTCTATCCACACACACACACACCTCCCTCCATCTCTGTCTCTCTCTTTCTGTGTCTGTCTCTCCCTCTTTCTCTCTGTCTCTTCCTCTCTGTCTTGATCCCTCTCCCTTTCTGTGTCTGTCTCGCTCTGTTTCTCTCTCTCTCACACACACACACACACACACACACCATTCCCAAGCCTTTGGCTGCCTGGAATCGGTTCGCACAGAGCATCTCCCACTCTGGCCCTTCCCAGCCTGCCTTCCTACCTTCAGCCCAGTGGAAACAGGGGCTGCTGTACCAGCCAATTCAGCCTGGGCCCGGGCCACCGAGCCAAGAAGCACCCGTCACTTGGAGGATCCCTCCTGTGTCTGGGCTGACATCTCCCCACCCCCAGAGAACACAGCCAAAGCAGCCTTGGAAGAGAGTCACACGGGGTGCCTGCTGCAGAGCCTCCCAGCCCCTTTTTGGCCAGGAGCCACCACTGGGCCGCTCCACCCAGCCAGTGAGTCGTCATGGGCACCTACCGTGGCAGGCACTGCCAGGCTCTGGGGATGCATGGGTGAGCAGAAACAGCCAGCCCAGCCTGCACAGAGCTGTGTCTCAGGGAAGACAGGCGGGCCCATCAGGTCATCAGCTACAGATCTACCAATCTACCGAGGTGGCCCAGCCATGGGCACAGGCCTATAAGGCTCCCAGGTGGGTATCTCACCTGTTCCCTGTGGCGCCAGGGAGCTCTCGGGACTAAGGGATCCCTAATCTGAGTGCATTATTATCTGCAGGCAGGTGAGAGGCTCCAGCAAGGAATTAGAGCGCTTTTGGACTCTGGTCTGGGCCCGCGGAGAACAACGCGGCGCCACATCCCCCAGGCCTCCTGAGAGGCCCAGGTGGGCGCTCTCCAAGACCCACACCCTCAGGCTCATGGTTCTGGCCCTCTGCCACCCAGGGTGCTGCACATGCTCAGTGCACTGGGACGCAGACTTTGAGCTGGGAGATCCGTTACAGAGATGTGGAAACTGAGGCCCAGGAACTGGTGGTTGTAAAGGAAGGAAGGAAGTGCCCCAGACAATGTGGCTGGAGTTTGCCAGAGTGCCTCACAAAACAGCTGGTCCAATCCTCCTCAAGCACAGATGAGGAAACTGAGGCCACATCCACTCTGACCTGCCCTGCAGGAGAGTTGGCCACAGGGGCAGGAGTTAGACCTGCTGAAGTGGCCCCAAGGAAGTGGAAGGGTCGCAGCAGAGCATGTGTCTGTGTGCGTGCATGTGCATCTGTGGTGTGTGCATGGGAGGGTGTTACATGTGTGCATGTGAGTACATGTGTGTCTGTGTGCCTGTGTGTGCATGTGCTGTGAGCTGGCATGGGAGGGATGTGATTCAGCAGCTGGCATTTGACACCCACTGTGTCTGTTCTGCTTGGTCAGAGCCCACACCATGTAGTTGTCAATATTTAGAAAGGCAAAAAGTGCCCCTGGCCATGAGTCAGTCAGAGGCCCAGATGAGGATTTGAGGAGGCACCCAGGGCACCTGAAAGCCAGGTTGGCTGGGCAGGAGCATTGGGCCCATAGCAGCCCAGGGGCACAGTGCCTGTAGGGGGATGCCATATGTGAGGCCAGTGGTAGATGGACCAGCCCAGCAGTGTGGACGGTGGAGGTGGGGGGCTTCTGCTTATGAGCACCAGGAGGAGTTATGAGTGATGTGGTGGAGACATCCCAATGGCATGTTTTTCAAAACCCTCCCAAGTGCCCAGTGCTAGTCAACTGAACCCGTCCTCTAGAAGCAGAGGAGCCCCGAGGTCTCCTGGCACAGGCTGGCTATCAGCTAGGCATTGGAGCAGGGCATCTGTGGAAAGGGATGGAGAGGGCTGGACAGTCCCCTGGGAGTTGTGGAACGGGGTCCATTTACCTTGTCAGAAGGAGCAGGAACTTCTCCAACACCCCCTGGGGCCAAAGTCTGCTCACTGGCACGAGCATGATGCATCAGCTAACATCTGCTGCAGAACAAACTATCCCAAAACTTAATGGCTCAAAACAACCACAGTTTTATTTACACCCCATTCTATAGGTCATCTGAGTGCTGGCCTGACCTATCTGCTGAGCCTCCTGCGCCTTGAAGAAAGTTCTAGAATGGCTCACCCCCATGTCTGACAGTTGGCAGTTCTGTTGGCCATGATACCTCAGTTCTCCATGTGTCTTCTTATCCTTCAGCAGCAGGTGACGGGCTCATTCCTATGACAGCCTTGCAGCATGAGAGAACAAGCCCCAGTGTCCCATTTGCTAACAGAACAAGTGACAAGACCAAGTCCCTATTCCAGAGGTGGAGAAGTGGATCCCCTTGGAGGGGAGGACACAGGTCCCATTGTGAAGGGACATGTGCACAGGGAAGGGGAGGGACTGAGATCTCACAATCGATCAACCACACTGGAGGAGGTAAGATGATCCCTTCCAGGCCTTCCAGGGGTCACAGGCCAGATGCCCAGCAAGCCTGGACTGGCAATGCATGTGGGTGAGCCTTCCCAGCTGTGGCCCACCATAGGGCAAGGTGGGGACTGTGGCTCACATGGGGAGGCTGCCTCTCACTGGGCCTGCCACCATCTGCCTGTGAAAGCACAGGAATGCAGGCCCTGGACATGAGCCTCTTAATATTTCCATAGAAGCCGATATTCTGTATTTTTGTGTAAAATCTCTTGAATTTTGGCAAGGTCAACTAATTAAAATTTTCCAAAAATGCTACAGAGCCGTATAAGCTTTCATCTTGCACATATTGCATAACAATACCATAGCACACAATGGCCGATGCAACTGACCCAGAAGGGATGCTCACAGCATGAGGTGTGTGTAGAGAGAGGCCAGATAAATGAGCTCCCCATTGGCTGCTTCCTAATAATCCATGAAGTCAAAGGTGGGCAGCACTAATCTCCAGTCAGAACAGTGGGTTTGCCCTGTAGGCAGATTTTCCCAGTGGTGCTACTGCGACCTCCCAGGCAGACAGTGCCTCTCTCTGGGACTGGGATGATGTCACCATGTGGATATGTGCAATGGCACCTGCAGGCTTGTTAGGGTGCATGGAACCCTAGAAACTAAAAGCAAAGTAGCCAATTCTCCAAAGAGAATAAGCTTTATCTGCAAATGGGCTGGGACCCATAGGGCACCTGCCCTCCTGCCCAAGTTTAGACTGAGTCCTCGTGGGTTACCGGCATGAGGTGGCACCAGGTGAGGATGAGCTGGGGACAGAGGAACCGTGACTGACCTCCCCCAGGACAGAACCAGGCACCAGCAAGTCCAGTCATGGACACAGCTAAAGCCATCTCCTGGCCCAGGCAAGGAGCATCATTCTGGCAGTGCGGAGGCAACACACAGGGTGGAAAGAGGCTGGTGTGGGCTGGTCTGCAGGACAGGGATTGTGGCAATGGTTACCCAAGGTCCAGGAGGTAGGGGTCGAGGGTCATGAACTGTAGGGCTAAGGAGGTCAGGGTTGGGAAAAAGAATGTAACGAAATCCCAGGAAATCGCAAATTGCTGGCAACGTGCACTTTGGTCTCACCCACCAGGGCCTCCTGGGAGGCTGGCATCAGGGGTGTGAACCTGAGCTATGAGCCTCCAAAGCCCAGGCCCTCTTAAGTCTGGCCCCTGCCCTGGAAGCAGAAAGGTCCAAGGGCGTTCCTGCAGCTCCTCACATGAGGCTGTGTCCACTGAGGCTTTACCCTGGCTTCCAGGCTCGAAGCACTGGTGCTGAGACACCTCTCCCACAGGCCCCACAGACACCTACATACCCCAGGAACCCGCCTCCAGGACTCACTCTGGTCCGTGCCTCTCATAGGGAGCAGGAGCCAGTGGGTGTATTGGGGCATTTGTCCAGCCTTATGGGATGTGCAACGAGCGCGGGTGCCAGGGAAGGGGTTCCCTCCTAGGGAGTAGGTGCAGGCCGACCTGGCGGGGTGAGGCAGCACAGTGGCCCTGAGGCCAATCTGCCAACCCCAGGCACCCAGGCAGTGCAGAAACCCTGGCTGGTCCCTCTGGGGCTTGGGGCCAGCCAGGAAGGCCAGGCCTCCCCAGGTAGGGACCCGGAAGCCGCTGGAGGAGGACAGGGAAATTGTTTTTGCTGCTGCCCCCTCTGGAAACCATAGTCACCTCTGCCTTCCCAATGGAAAGAAGCAGGGGAAGAGGGACTGGAGCCTGCCTTTGAGGAGCCCAGCTCGGTGCCCGGCGCTGCACCCGGCGCTCTGTTTCATCCCGGAAAATCTCTAATAACCTCCATCCTGCCCGGAATTGCCGGGTGGGAGCCCAGGCCCAGCAGCCCTGGAGAAAGCCGACCTGAAAGTTTGGTCGGGGAGAAAATGACAAGGAGTGGAAGGAAATTAGGGTCAGCCTCTTTAAGGAGAAGGAAAAGAACCCGCGTGACGGCAGAGGGGCCGGGGCCGCGGGAGGGTATTGGAGAGCCGCCTCGCAGAGACAGCGGGTAATGGGAACTTTCCCAATTACGTGAAGAAGAGCGAGCGCGTCAGCCGGGACGGCGACCGTCCGCGCGCGATAACGAACGACTGGGAGAGGCAGGCGCTTAATGGGTTTTTCCTGCGACCAGTTAACCCGGAGCCCCAGGTGGGGTCTTGGTGACAGCGTGCGAGGGAGGGTTTCGGCTCAAGAGTTCTGCGCTGGCTGTTCTCCAATCCTGGCGCCTCATGACACAGATTTCCTAACACTGACAGAGAGCGAAGAGCTCTCTGGCTCTCAGACCCGCCCCAGGCAGCCGTCAGCCCGACGGGGAGGGAGCGGGCTGGCAGGGCCTGGCTGCAGAGGCACCGCGTGCGTGGATACAGTGTGCACTCCTCCGGGCTACGCGTGGGGGCCAGACATGACCATGCACGGCTAGCCACCACATCATATACAGATGCCCAGCCCGGGACACAGCAGGACATGCACCTGATAATCATTCCATACCGCCACACCAGTTTCCAGACACACACACATTTATACATGCACAGATATCCAGATGGGCATACGGCACAGACTTCACTCCCAGACACGGCACACCTAGACACATTCAAGGAATGCATCGAAAAAGGAACATGGACACAGACACACATTCACACACACAGATAATTCAACATACAAGGACACACACATGCACACAACGTACCTCCCAGACACACACTGCCAGCACACCGTGGGCACCGCGGAGCAGACGCCTCCCCGCCACAGGCATGTCGGCCACAGGCACCCATTCACACACACACCGCGGGCAGCACAGCTGTCAGTGGAAGAGACCTCTCCCCAGCCCCCATTATCCCAGCCCTGTAGCATGCTCCCTCTCCTCCTCCCTCAGCTGCCTAGGGCAGCCTTCTCTCTCCCAGCTCCAAGCTTCCAGTCTCACCTCATTCCCATCCAGGACCCACCCCCAGCCCAGGTCTGAGGGCCACCGTTCCACTCACTCAGCCTCCCCCACAGGGAAGCCCCGCCCTCACCCCACCTACCAGGAAGGCAAGCCTGCCTCTGCCTCTCCCCGAGACCTTGGCTCTGGTTCACTGGTTCAGTGAATGTGTGTCGGTGCCCTGTCATGGCCAGAGCTGCATGCCACCCAGGATACATCGGTGAACAACACGGGTGGGAGAGCCCGCTCTCACAGACTTTCCTCTAATGGGGTGATGGGCAGTGAGCAGAGGACGCAAAGAAGCTTGGTGCTGGGGAAAGCAGTCCAGGTAATGAGGCCAGCGCCGCTGCCGCCACGCGGGCGGCTGGGCGCGGGAGGGACCAGCCAGCAGGCAGGGGTGGGGATGGGATAGGGTCTCTTTGGAGAGGAGGTGAGGGCTCCAGGCAGAAGGAGCACCATGTGACAGGGAAGGGCGGGGTCAGCCTGCCCTGTTCAGTGGGGACGGGAGAGGGTCAGTGCTGAAGGCCCAAAAGGCACAAAGGCCACACCCCTGTGAGGTTGGACAGGCTACCCCTGAGGCCCTGGCACTGGACCCCTGAGGACAGGAGCTGAATGCAGGAGGCCAACAAAGGCTAGCTGCTAGCCCAGGAGAAAGTTGTGCAGGTCTGGGCCAGCGCCAGTGAGAGGAGGAGTGTCTAGTCCCGTGTGTATTTGTGAGAGAGGACCAATAGATGTCACCGGATGGGCTGGTGAGGGTGAGGGAGGTCAGGCCACCTGAGCAATATCTTAGATGTAGCAGACGGTGGAGGAAGGTCTGAGTTCTAGGGTTTTATCTGGACATGGTTGGAAGGTGGGAACCTATGAGCCCCAGTGATACCCCTCAACCACTCCCCCAGAATATATATCACCTCTGTGGTAAATGGATTTGCAGGCTTTGCCATGGATCTTGGAGATTGGGAAATGACACGGATTATCCAGGTGGCCCAATGTGATTACACAAAGTGGGTCCTATAAGAGGGAGACCAGAGTGGTCAGAGTCAGAAAGGGACCCGCGCCAGCTTTGAAGAAAGAGGCAGGGGCCACTTGAGCCAAGGACGGAGGGAGGCCTCTAGAAGCTCGGCCCTCCCTCCCGAATAACCACCTGCCAACACCCTGACGCTTACCTACTGCCTCCAGAACTATGAAAGGGCCACATTTGTTTGCCGTGCAGCAAAATTTGTGGTCATTTGTCACAGCAGGAGAAGAAACTCATGCAGGCGTGTGTGTGGGAGCTGTTAGGAGACATCTGTGTGCACAAGCTGCGAGAACTGTGGCAGGCTGAGATTTGGGGTCTGCCTCTAGAAGGCATGTGAAGCCCTAAACCAGTGAGTACGCAAGGACCTGCTCTGAACCCTGGAGCCCCCAAGTTAGCAGAGGTGGTGGGAGAGGAGATAAACGAGAAAAGGAGTGGTTTCTCTAGAAGCCAAGAACTGCTTCTAAAATGGAAGAAGTGGATAAACAGCAGTGACAGGTTCGCGGCAGCGGAAGGCCACTCCTGCAGTAAGAAGGATTAGCTGCTGATACGAGCCACAACACGGGTGACTCCCACCATCGTGCTGGACAAAAGAAGCTCTACACAAAAGAACACAGACCATATAGGATTCCATTTATATGCAATTCTGAAAATGCAAAATCATCCAGTGGACAGGAAAGTGATCTTTGGTCTCTTAGGCTGTGGCTCTGGGTGGGGAACCACTGTGTGGCTCTAGGGACTTTTTGGGCTGATGCGAGTGTTCTGTGGCTCGATGGTGGTCGTTACAAGGGCGAAAGTGCTTTTGTGGGAAAACTCATTAAATTGTACATTTCCAATGAGAGCATTTCACTGTATGTAAATTATACCCCATAAAGTTTTACCTCTAAGAAAAAACAACAGAGAAGAGTGATCATGTCAACCCCTGCAGGCAGGTAATGGGATGGGCCTGAGAATTGCTAACTCCCACCCCTCTTCGGGTGAGCCTGGGCTAGAGAGGGTGGCTTAAGAGCCCTGGTGTGGATCGCCATGGTCTAAGGTGACTGTGGGCACTCCACTCATGTTGACCTGTAGTTGCAGCGGTGGCTTGTGATCCAGCTGTGGCCACACGCCCGGGAAGCTGGCTGGGGGTCTCTAGGGAAAAGCTTTTCCCTAGCTTAACACACAATAACACCACAGGCACTCTGCCCACCCCACGCCTCCCAGAAAGTGTGTCACAGAGCCGGTGCCGAGCCGCCATTGGCATTCCCCCCAACTGCTGGAGAGAGAAGGGGCAGGAGAAGGTAGAGACACCTCACATGGACCCTGGTTTTTTAGAGGGGTGCTGGGGATATGTGAGTCCCCTGCTCTGTCATCTGCTGGAGTGCAGTGCAGCACACCCAACAATGCAACCCCGCCCCTGGGTTCAAGTGATCCTCCACCCTAGCCTCCCAAGCAGTGATGTGGGATTACAATCATGCTTGCCTGCCCTGGCAAATTTTGTATTTTTAGTAGCGATGGGGTCATTCCCATGTTGGCTGTGGCTGGTCTCAACTCCTGGGTCGCTAGTGATTCACACTCAGCGCCTCCCATGTGCTTTTGCATGGAGCCACACCGCACATGCACTCTGGTATTGCCAGTTTCTGAAGCCACCCCGGCTGGTTACTTCCATAACCCATCCAGGACACCCAGGCCAGAAGGTCGACCCTCGCAGATCTAACCAGTTTGGCTGCCTCAGCCACACTGGCCAGTGCGGTGCTGGAGAGATTTGAGGGAAGTAAAGAGGCTTGCAAGTTGGCTCCCATCCCTCTACTTGGCACTCCTTATCTGGAGAGGCTGGGACCCTCCTCCCACTGGCACCTTCTGTCTTCGAGGCCCCCTCCCCCCTTGAGCTCTTTGGCAACACTGTTTCCTTTCCTATTCTAGGCCTGGGAGTGGCAACAGCTCGCAGCATTGCTAACTTCTGGGTGCCTCCTTGTCCTTGGTGAGTCCTTGGCATCTCGCTCCAGGCTCTGCAAACAGTTCTTCACTCAGGCCCACGAACTGCCTGGCTCCCTGCACTTCTGCCAGCTATTACATGACCATCAAATATGCCTACACCTGAGTGTACCAAGTTGGTCAAGTTTGAAGCATTTCTCCTGACAGGCTCATCGGTGCTGCCCACCACCAGTGGGGACAGAGAGCCAAGTAGATAATTATAATGACACAAATGCACGCCACTAAAGGTGAGTCCCAGAGCGGCCTTGTTTCAGAAGCTGACATACCCTGTCTGCACTTATGGAGCTGATGCATTCCACTTGAATTACGCCTATTTCATTGGGAACTTCTGTCTCTTGCAAACCAAAATATCCTAATAGTAGTCTTAAACAGGTGACCCCAATATATGCCGGTTTTACTTTGAATCAAGTAATGAAACATAAGGGTTAGAATGTGTCCAAAGCTGAAACAGCAAAGCTAAGAATAGAATACACGACCTTTCTAAAACCTTGAAGTACATAAAAATCTGGTGAAATGGCAACAGAATCTGAAGGGGCAAAAGCAGAAAATCAGAAAAGATGAGAGAAGGAAGCTTGAAATTATTAGCTACAATTAGTTTTTAAATTTTTGTTTTGAACAAGCTCCAAAGCAAGCCCTATTAAAGTCCATCTTTTTCATATTGAGTAAAACAAAAATCAAGCTGAATACTATTCATAAGAGTATTCTGAAGCAAAGTTCTAAAAAATCAAAGTATAACCAGAATATGGCTGGGTGCAGTGGCTCACACCTGTAATCCTAGCACTTTGGGAGGCCAAGACGGTGGATCACTTGAGGTCAAGAGTTCGAGACCAGCCTGGCCGCTAACATGGTGTGAAACTCTGCCTCTACTAAAAAATACAAAAATTAGCCAGACAGGGTAGTGGGCAATCTGTAATCCCAGCTACTCAGGAGGCTGAGGCAGGAGGAGAATCGCTTAAACTGGAGTGGTGAGGTTAGTAGGAACTGATCACACCACCGCACTCCAGCCTGGTGACAGAGAGCAAGACTCAAAGCATACCAGAATATAAAACGAAGCAGCAATGTACCGACACTGCATTCACAGCGCATAATGCGCTACGGCGGGAGCGGCGAGGAACAAACCGGTCATGATATTTCAGCGATAAGCCGCGTTATCATATGAAAGCAAAACCCGGTAGAACTGCGAGCAGTTTTCAGAAACACTTCCACCGGAAATATCGGCAATTTCCGCCTTCACGCACCTGAGCATCAAATGATGCGGTAAAGTGCAAAATACCGTTCTGTTCATGCCAAACAATACAGCGTTTGGGTGTGGCGGCAGAGAAGCGCGCGATGAAATGCTGCATTGTTCCTTTAACAAGAAACAGCGCCATGCCTTTCCTTTGCAACATACCTTGGAATACAATTGGTCAAATAATTCAACCATCAAAGGTCACGTTCGCCCGGCCTAGCATGAGATAACTGCGACACCCTATCTTTCGACCGTAGTGCACTGAACTTAAAACAGCGGGAACGCTTATCTTGACCGAAAGTCAACAGATCCTTCAGAAAAATAGACGATGGATGAACCCCGTGTTCATCCTGGCAATGGAAGATTCAACCTCTCGATAGTAGTACTGGAGCAAGGGGCCCACCAAACGACCTCCTCACGCAATATCTGGTCCACCCGCGGTGCCCAGTTTAATTTGGTCTCTTCATCCCAAAATTAATGGTGACTGTCCGCATGCAGACGTTTGCGTTGTGCCGAACCGAGAGAGCCGTTCAGCGACGTTGTTCGTTAGGGTAGTCATCAAGAAGAGTTCGGTTATTGCAAACCAGAACACCAGGAACGGATATTGCATTCCACGCCAACCCTGAATCACCTGGGTTCGGAAGAGTGATGGTTTTGCCCGGAATTTGGCCTGATTCAAAACTGAATTTAAAAACAGTACCCATCCAAAATAAGCCCGCCCGCCCGCTCGGCACCTTTGACTGAAACACCTCCCTCACTTATAAATGAGCATATACAATCTTGATGTGGGGAATGCCTCCCAAAAAGAAAAAAGAAAAAACCACCAAGGAATGAATGAAATTTGACTACAAACATCTTAAACTCTACTCAGTTTAAACAGATGGAATAAATGAAATGAAAAATAAAAACAAAGTGAAAACAGATAATGAATTTAAAAACAATGTAAATCTATGTGTTCCAGGTATACGGATATCCTTGACATATAAACAATCAAGGAAATGTTAACATACAAATTGGTTTGATGCTGCTGAAATCAATTATCAATAGGGAAGAAAGAAATACCAAAAGCGCATTGAAAAAAATGTTCGTACCTCATTAGAATCATGCACATGTAAATTAAAACAACAAGCTACCATTTTCACCTATAAATTGGTATCTCATTATTACTATTTATTATATCTGTGTAAGTTAGCAAGAGTGGGAACATGGGCGGTTTTATATTTCTTGTTTGGAAACCGAAGTGGTGACTTTAGAGGGCAATTTCATTTTCCATATTCATTTTGTATACCTTTGACCCATCTGTCTTTTGTAGAAATTTGTCGAAGAAAGAATTAGCTACAGGGCTGCTTATTGCAGCGTTTTGTAATGGTGAAAAAAACCAAATGTCAGCAAATAGCACCACTTGCTGTATAACCATGTATTTTTATACAATGGGAATTCTATGCAGCCATCACAATGGTGTTATACAAGCACATGTATCAACATTGCATTGTTAAGTGAAGAGCGCTGATAAAAATAATAGATGCCAAAAATCAATTTTATAAGAAAGCAGCGAGGGTTGCAACAGTTAGCACTGGATTACCCATGGCTGGCATCCTGGGCAGAATTTTATTCTCCTACTGCGTTTACTACTTAGAAATCTGTTCTACAATAAACATACACACCGTGAAACAAAAATAGCGCCTGAAGAGATGAATAGATTTGAGCAACCTATAACGCAACTCAGGTCATTAAACCAAACAGCCAGTGTGTAAAACCTGTGTGGCAGAATTATACTCACTGATAGCGGTAAAAAGCGATGGTCGTCATTCAATTACAAATTAGCATTAGTATATTGCTGTATTTGAGCGGTACTGTCATCTCTTTTTTGTTTTGCATTGGTGCAGGAGCAGAAAACACAGAAGTTTATAAAATGAAATATTAGGAACAGTTGCCCTGGATGGTAATGAGCGATTTAGTTTTTCTTTTGTGCATTTTTGTATCGTCCAGGCTCTTTCGTAGCCATAATGCGTTAATTTCTGATAAATAAATTATCGGTTTATTGTTTATTTTTTTGACATGGATTTCATCTGTCACCCGTAGGCTGGCGATATCTGAACTTCACCGCAACCTGCCCTGTATCTGGGTTTACTTCTCTTCCTTCCTCAGCCTCCAGTATTAATATACGCATGCGCCACCATGCCGACATTTTGCGGTTTTGGCAGAGATGGGGGATTTACCTGGCAGCTTGGTCTTCAACTCCAACTCAGTGATCCTCCCGCCGCCCTCCAGTGCTGGGACACAGGTGGTTTCACCACGCTCCAGCCAAATTTCAGGTATACATATATTTCAAGAAAATGTTCACACCCTTGCATCCCACAACCTTAACTCCCTGATTTTTGTCCCCTGTAGAAATAACGATCCCAAAGCTCTCATTCAGGTGGATATTGTCCCCTTTGGGGACCTGCAAGGCTGCCCAAGTGCATTTCAGTTGTCATCCAGTAGTCACCGGCATTGAGTAATACAGCTGATGCTGCCAACACCTGGTATCGCACTGGACAGTTCCCATCAACAGCCATCTCAGCCCTGGGGTCAGTACTCATGATTTGAGGACTCACTCTGAAATCATCATTTCTCCTCTGCTTCTGAAGAACAAACATCTGCCTCTGCTCTGCATTCCATTCCACAAAGTTCTAGCTGAAAGTGTTGGCTGTCCAAGCTTGACCTTCATCCAGCCTGTGCTGGCCCAGAGAGGAAGAGAAAGGGCACCGAGTCCTCATGGCATGCAGCTTTGAAGTAACCTGCCTGTGTTCTCTCCAGTTTCTGCCCTTGATCTCTAGGTAAACTGTGTCTCATTGTTTAAAACTAATGGAGCTGGTCCTGCTTATCAGTTTTAGTGGGTCAGCACATATAAAATGAGGGAGCTCAGACCATGAGAATATATGGGAGACCCAGGAAAACCCGCAGTATTGGCCAGAGAAATGAAGCTCTCCCAAAGTCCATGGAACCTAAGATGAGATGAGGCCTGGGTTTTTCCAGCCTAACAGAGACTCCCTAGTTGCACTGCCCCTGCTTTGGGACCCTCAGTGAGCCAAACCATGCCTGGCTTTCTTCCCTCTTATTCAAATTGTTCTCTTTCCTTCTATGTTGTTGAGGACCGGGTTTCGCCCTCAGTTTTTCCTGGTCTCCAATGACCTTCACCAGGAAGTTGCCTGCTCATACCCTATAATTTTCTCACCACTTTGTAGGCAAGAGAGGAGGACTGCCTTCACCTGCAGAAGTGTCAGCACACAGTGAACACGGGTAAAGCTGCAATTTTGCTTTCTTCATGTGGAAGTGTAATACCATAGTCCCCTCTTATCTGCAGTTTCTTTTGTTTTCATGGTTTTGCAGTTACCTGTGTGGTTAACTGCCATCCAAAAATATTAAGGACATATTTTTCATAGAGAGAAACCAACATTCAGAATACATTTTATTAGAGTGGCATGTTGGCAATTGTTCACCTACTACTAATACGTTGTTGAATTCTACTTGTGTCTAATTTATAAATTAAAATCTTTACCTTAGAATGTAGTGTTGTGGCAAAAACATAATGCACATAGGGTTTGTTCAATCTGTGGTTGCGCATCCCACTGGGGTCTTTGAAGCGGTCCCCCATGGATAAGGGGTGAATTCACGGTAGCTGGAGAGGGTGGAGAATGGATGCTTGAGAGTCCGTTAGTGGACTGTCTTGGAGTACACCATCAACCCTGCCTCCAGCCTCCGTTTCCTCTTCTATGGTTGGCGCTGGGAAGCCTGCAGACTATGTCCTGGCTCTTGCAGCTGGCTACCGGCCAGGGAAGAGACACAGCGGCGGCAGCAGCCGCAGCAGTCACAGACCTGTCCCCAACAGGCATGGAGTCCCCAAAGGACATCCCTCCATGCCCAGTTGTTCTCATCCTTTCCTCTTTATCACCTAACCCATCTCTCCACACACAAACACAAGCAACAGTTTTGGCATAGTAGACATCTCGGAAACAGATGAATAAGTGATTAATATGGAAGAGAGCATGCTTTGTCGGTGGACTGTTAATTGCCATGCTTATTCTAAATGGTGTATTTTGACAGAAGGCCCAAAATATGCCAGAAATTCGGTATTCCTTGACCCTGTGCAATTCCATTTCTAGGAATTCCTCTGCTTGCACTTACATAGGGATGTATGGCATGATGTTCCCTGAAGCTGCACCCCAGTGCTGCTGTCTCTCCCTCGAGTCAAATATGTTGTCCCACGTCACCCTCTTTTAGGGAGCCTCTTCCTGACCATCCTAAGTGGCATCCCCCAACCCAACACACTCTGTGGCAGCAGTCTGTATCCAGTCAGGAAACTAAGATGCCTCAGGTAAAACCGTACCAGGATTTTATTATTGTGGTTGCGTTGTTGTTGCCGTTGTTGCTGTTGTTGCTGAAACAGGAGTTCGCTCTGTCATCCTGCGGCTAGAGGTGGTGGTAGCGACGGTACTTCACTGCAGCCTCAACTTCCCAGGCTTAAGAGATCTCTCCAGTTTAGCTTCCCAAGTAGCTGGAACTATTGCTGGGTGTGTGTGCCACCATGCTTGGACCAACTTTTGTGTAGTTTTTAATAGATGGGATTCACCATAAGCCTGCGCTGTCTTAAAACCCTGATTCAAGCAATCCTTCCTTGCCCAGCCCAAAGTGCTGGGAATATAGGTGTCAGCCACTGCACCAGCCGCGGAACAGGATTATAGCAAATTCATTGCTGCGCGAAGGCTGGGCGCAAAGAAGGGGGCAAGGTAAGTTTAATTAGCGGCCGGCGGCGATCACCCGGTGCCTGTGGCATGGCAGCGCCTGGGGCCCATGATTGCCGGTTGGTTGTATGGTTTGCAGGATCCTGTCATTGTTGCTTCTGGTAGTGTTCATCCCTCCCAACACCTCTGTGCAGGGAGGTAGGGTCCGCACTGCCCTAGACATGAGAATCCCAGCCCACGAAAGCACTGTGCTGGAGCCACAGCAGAACCCACTGCTGATGTGCTCCCTTCCGGGCCTCACGACAGTTCCATGGTCCATATAACTGGAAGGCTGGGCTGGAGCCCAGGAGCTGTGTTCAGGTCTCATGCTACACCCTGCTGCCTGTCCATTCCATTCTCCTCCTTCCTCGGGATTTCCATTTGTGGAACTTAACAAGGAGCCAGCTTATAAGAAGCCCCAGAGTTTGCAGGCATCCGGCCTCCCAGCCACATGAAGAGCTCTGAGCCGTGGGCTGTCGCTCTACAGTTGAGTCACCATCACAGTCCCCATCCTCAGCACCACATTCCCACCTTTACACTTCTTCACGACCCATACAAAAATAGCTTAAGACAGGAGCTTGGCGAGACAATCCCTTTGCACAAAACCAAAGACACCGCCCCTGGATGGAAAAGGAGGTCAGATCATCTTTAGGCAGCCCAGTTCAGTCACCCATCTAATCCAAATATGCTGGCACAAGGCTAATTTTGTGTTATTAGACATCACAAACATGCCTTATATAAAAGAGCAGGACAAAGAAATCAAATTTGTAAAATGTATGTGAATAAAGACAGAGCGAAAGTGAAAGAAAGTGGTGCATGCCCATCCTTGATGCTACAATGTATCTGGATCAGCGGCCAGAGTGACCTTTCATCACCTCCCATCCTGCTGTCTGTTTCAAGCTCTCTTCATTTTAGCCGCCATTCTGTTGCAGTTCTTATTGATGGGGTGACTCCCATTCCTTCCTGAAGGACCTGCACTTCTCCGTGGTCCTGATGTTATTGCTGCAGTAGTCTTCCACTAACTTTTATTACTGGATATAGAACTACTAAGAAGTTCCTCCAGAGAGTGCCCTCGGTTCCACATAAACTTCCATCCTTACACAGTAGCACACCTACTTCCCCTTGATGAGCAGGACCAATAGTCTCAGCCAGTAGAAAAGTCCTCTTCTTTACCCTTGCTGACCTCCAGAGGTGGCAAAAGAGCTCACCACCCCTGTAGCTCTTAACTTCCATTCCATTGGAACCACTGTTGTGGCCCCTGCTGGAAGCATTTGCCTTGGGAAATACAGTGTCTAAACCAGCAGTGCCAAAACTGTGGAGACAGTGCCACAGTTTCACAACACATGCCTGGGCCTGTGGAGCTGCTCCCATATCTACCCTTTCATTCCTGGACCCACGCATTCTGCCTGTGGTAGCAGCACCATTGGATTGGCAAAGGCTCAAAGCACAGACCAGAACTCAGGGAACAACACCCCGCCTTTGCAGAGTGTATCTCTTCCTGCTGGCCCCACAGCTGAGTCTTCAGTGCACAATTCCAATCGCCTACGGATTAGGCACTGGGCAACCAGCCCATGGACAAATCTGGCCTGTTGCCTGTTTTTAAATAAAGCTTTATTGACATACAGTCAGGCCCATTCTTCTACATCGCCACTGGGCCACTTTCACATCTATGACAGCACAAAGCCGCATAGACCTACAGTGTCCTACAAAAGCCTAAACACAAACGGCCATCTCGGCCCCGGCAAGTTTACACCTTGACTGTAATCTCCAGCTGATTCTGGGTAACAATATATGAGTAGCAAGCCAGTGGAAATCTAGCTGTGAGTCCACTGCTACATATATTTTACATAAAATAAGTCCCACTTGGCCAGAAGAAATGTTGTTCAGGATGCCACAATGCGTGAATAAAGCAGTTTTATAAGTCTGCAGGTAATGTGGTTGGCAGAGTCTTGCAAGCAGAGATGGCAAATCCATCTCCAGAAAAGTGATGATATCTATTTCATTGAGGATGATAGGTAGAGAGTCCTACATAGTTAATCCTGCCAGCAGGTGGCTAGCTAGTCCCACAGCATGGTGCCACATCCATGACTTGTGCTAGTCTTTTTTTGTTGATAAGGTTGAGCATTTGCAGGAGCAGCCAGATATATATACATCAGTGAGGGGAAAGTCCATGTTGCTTGGCCCATGTATAGTTTCCTTATATACTGCCTCCATGAGAGAAAGAACTAGAGTCTGTAGAAGAGGTTGGCTGACATTCACAGAACATGTTATGTTCCTGATGACCAGGAATCCTTCTCCTTTTGGAGAGCAATCACTTGGGAAACATAAATATTCCCACACAATCTGTGTGCCTATTTTGAGATTTCCGCACATATACCTCCTCCCCACAAAGCTCTGGCCACCAGTCCTCAAATCTTGTTCTTTCCAAGTCCCAAGCATTAGCTACTGCCATGAATAAGTATAGATTCATACCTCTGACCATATCTCTATCAATCAATGGGACATGGTTTTCTAGGGTGTGCTGCGGCCCTCCAGTTCTGGTGGTGCTGCCGTGTCGTGCAAGTACTTACATAAAGTGGGGAGGCAACTTCACTCCAGCAACTAGTCATAGGAAAACCCAGTGAAGCCCTAAATAGTCTTCTCCTGGGCCACATTTCAGTCTTGCTTCCTGGGCATACTGGGCTCTGAAGGCAAGAGGGGCATGGGGTAAATTTTGTGAAGAATTGGCATCTTCTTGCAAAACTGACCCATGTGAGCTCATTACAAGGTTTTAAGAGGAAAGACTCATCTCTCAGACAGGAAGAAAAGCTGTTTTCAGATTCATGTGCCGTTGTTAGGAGATCTCGAGATTTCCTCTCCTTTCCCATCAGTGCCCTAGCATCTCCACAACAGACCTGTCATGGCTGGGAATTCAATTTATGCTGTAACTCTACCTTCCCCATCATCAAATTTGGAGTCTTATTTTCAGCTACTATCAGCCCTGTAGCTACAAGGGAAAGAGATTGTTTCAGGCATGTCACAGAAGCTGCTAATTCTTTGACCATATCATAAGATGAGATTTAAAAAGCTCTGAGTGTATGACTTTGTAAGCCTCCCTCTGCAGTCAGACACAGTCCAGTTGCAGAATTCTTACAGTCGTCACTCCCCTGTCTAGCCAGTCCCAATGGCAGAGTAGCTTCCCAAAGCACTGCCTTCGAGTTAGGACTCCCTCCCGGAAATCACTTCCATTATCACAGAGCTCACTTGATGCTGCATTTCTTTACTTGTGGATTGCTTCCTCCAGCCTCCTGACATAATGTAAGTGCTTTGAGAGCAACAGCCCTCTGTAATTTCTAGCCCAGGTAGAGAACCAAGGTACACAGGCAGGAACTACATAAATGCAGAAACCCACCTAAGCTGGTTTATGGAGGGAAAGGGATGTATGGACTCATGTGACCAGAAGGAGGGGGACACAGGAGGCCCACCTCGAGTCCTGTGTGGAACCAAAACTTGAGAAGCCCAGGGTGCTCCCGTGGACTGCCACACCCCTTCTGCTCACATAAGGTGGGGAGGCAAGCCTGCTTCAGCAGCAGGGAGTCGTTTTGACAAAGGAGCTTACCTCCCACATGGGTTTTAGAAAGGGACTCTGATTCAGCCAGCTAAAAGCCACACAACCCTCCTGGGGCCCATCAGCAGAGCAGGTGGAAGCCATGGCAGGAATGGGAGGCAGCACCCCTCTGAGGCTAGGGCCAGGTCCCTGAACCTGGCCCAGTGGCTGGACAGTGCCCTAAGATGGGTCTCCTGCTTCATTAGAAGAAGAGTGAATGCAGGAGTGCATACACAACATACACACACACAACACCGCACAAAGAAACATCTTTTCCTAAAAGAAAGAATTGGAAATAATCTATTCTTCAATTAGAAATTGTTAAGAAATAATAGCACATTATTAAAAGAAAGTGATGAACATATATTGAAGTTAAGAAATATCTTAGAGAAGCATTTATCAAGAGAAGAGAAGTCAGATTATAGAATAATAATTGTATAATATGAACCCATTTATTTTTAAACTACAATTAAATGTACATAGCATGTGCATTTTTTAAAAGGCCAATTACAAAAACAGAAATCCTTAAAAAAAAAAACCAAACTATGAACTCAGGAAGGGGAGTAGCAAACCACAGCGGGAGGGTCAAGAGGGCTTTTGTTTTAACTGCTCTACGGTATGATTTGGCACAGTGAGAAGTATCTGGATCTTGTTTTCAAACACAAAATGCTTCTCAAGGCAGTGGCGGCTGGTCTGAGCATCCCCTTCCCTGGGTCAGGGCACTCCCTGGGCTGCCCAAGCCACTTCTCCCTCCCTTTCCTCCTCTCCCTTGAGACCAAATATCCTCCTCCTTCCTCCAGGAGAACGGGAGCACATTTCTTCTGTTCCTGCACTGACTGCAGAGAGGTCTGGGTTCACCATTCTTCCTGCTGAGAAACCAAACAATTGGCTCTTTTTCTAGCTCCTAAAATCAACCACAATAAGATGATCAGATTGTGGCTTTGCCTCAGCACTTGTGCTGAGACATTGCCCCACCCTGGGTTCTCTGGGCTATGGGGGAGGAAAGACCCTCCAGCAGCCTGCAGCCTGTCAGCCTGCGAGGCAGTGTCACCCCCAGTGCAACAGGAGAGGTATCTAGGGGATACCCCTCCTCCAGGGAAGGGGCCAAGAGGGGCATGAGCCCTTCACAAACCTCTGTGGAAGGGAGGGCAAGAGGAGGTCCAGGGTGGAACCACCTGGAACTGAGTGGAGACTAGATGTCCCCTCAGCCCGCACATCCAACATCCACAGAAACTGGGACCATGGAGGAAGGAAAAACTGCCCATGGGGCTGGCACATGACAACAAGCCCATGAGAGATCTTTTCAAAACAACCACCAGACCCTGTCACTCTGCTTGACTCTGCACTTGCGCCCTCCCCTCACCTCGGGCCGAGCTGCACCTGTGCTCGGCCAGGCGCCCCACTGGCCCCGCCCCATGTGCATTCCCTCCATCCACAGCCTGGGGGCCCCTCCTACCCCCTCCCCTGGCCTTTAGGCTCAGCTGAAACATCCAGCTTCTCCTGGGGCCCTGACCCAGGCCCCTCCCAGCACCGCACTTCATTTCTTCACAGCCCTTATGTTCTCAGGTGGCTTCTGGTGTACTGTCTTTCCAGGAGGCTGTCTGTCTGTTCCTGAGGCTTTACTTACTTCCCCTCAAGCCCAGAACAGGTGTGCATAGTAGGTGCTTAATCATTGTTTGTGACATTTTGTGAATGGACTCCAACCCACTGTGGTTCAGCCACGGACTCACTGGCACCCCCAGCTCTGGGCTGCAAGGGGAGGCTGGGACCCAGCTCAGTGCATGCAGGTGAGAGCACTGGGGGTCAAGATGGGTGACATCCCAAGGCCCGGCTCACCAGGCTGTCAACAGCATGCAATGTGACATCAGGCGTGACTCTGAGCATAGCTCTGGACTGAACTCCTGGGTCACAGTCAGCTCTGCTTCTCTCTGGTTCCTGGACATTTGGGGATCTGCTCAGTTCCCCTGCCTGGCACGCACCTCTCAGGGCTGGTATGCTTGAGGTTGGGTGGCTTGAAGTATCTGAAATGCATGGCCCACACCTGGGTGTGCAGACTGACTGTGCAGAGGCCAGGTAGGGTCTGAGGGAGCAGGAACCTGGATGGGTTAGCTCAATCCAGGGACTTCCTCTCTCCTTTGCCTGCCAGCAAAGGACCTGGTGGGAGAGATGTGCTCCGCTGGGTGGGAAAACCTCTTATGGTTAATGAGCAAAGCAGCCAAAGAGTACAGCCTTGGGTCCTGGTCTTGAGGGCTGGCCTTTATCCTGGAGACAGGTGGTGGTGGTAGGCACTACCCAGAGGATTTAAGCGGGAGATCAGGTGTGTGCTTTTCGAGATTCCTTGTGGCAGGGGGGACTACAGGAGGGAGGACGCAGGCAGGGCTGCAGTCAGATGTCAGGCTGGCTCTGCAGCTCCCATGGCTCCCTCTCAGGAGGGGGCTCTCTAGCTATTAGAGTGCTCTTCTTCTCCTGGCAGGGACAGCCTGCACCCTGTCCCTCCTGTCTTCCCCACCAGAGCTGTGAGTTTGGCATCAGGGAAGATGTTGAGGCCCCAGGAGGCAGACACCTGATATTTCTTTCTAGCAGCCCCCATCTCCCCTGGAGAGCCCCTTTCCACTTTCGCAGCCCGGTGAGGCTCCAGGTCAAGCTTCTTCTGTTCCCTTGGTCTGAAGTCTTGGTTCGGGTGAGTACATGACCCACACACTCATCCCCATGAAATGTTTCTCAATGCAGCTGCCCTGGGAGCTCTCCTCCTGCTCGTGCTCCTGGGCTGCGGAGACACCAGCTCAGCAGCAGTGACCATGGGAGAGAGGGGCAGAGCTGAACCATGGGGCAGTGGTCAGCAGCGTCTGTTCAGCACCAGAACACTTTGCAGCCTGCAGTGGGCAGAATCTACCCTTAGATTGCAAAAACTCAAACCAATATGAAATAACTCTCTTTCTTTTTAATAGCTTTTGAGGTGGGTTTCTTTCTGTCTAGCAGCTAACCCTAGAGTGTGTGTGTCTTGCACTTAACCATCCCGGTGACGATAATGTTCCAAAGTGCTTGTCCTGGAACAAAGCTCCTGAAACCTGAATTCAGAATACCAGAATAAGCCCTGTGTACAGAGATACATTCTTTTAGATCACCTATAAAGAGATACACAGGCCACCAGCCGACAGCCAAAGCTTTGGCTGCGGACTTCTCTGCATCCCAGGGCTCCATCTTGAGACTGGCCTATCAGCCACTACAGAATAACATTTCCAGGACCAGGCCTCAGGGGAGAAGCAGGAGGGGACAACAGAGAAGGGCAGGGGGGTGTGCATGGGCTCTGGACCAACAAGACACCTCCAGCCCTGAGTGGGGCAGGACCTTGGGACACAGGACACCTGGATCTGCAGGTTCCCTCTAGCGTGTGCTCCCTGGGCCTCCTGGGCTGGCCCAGGCATCTCATCCCAGTCCTCTCTCATCCCAGTCCTCTTTGTTGTTTGATGGGAAAAATTTGGCTCAATAGAAGACAGAACTTCCCAAGTCACACAGCAAGTTCGCATCCAACCTGTGGCAAAAACCCCTTTCCAACCACCCCACACTCTGGTCCAGCTTCCCAACCCTGCTCCTCCATGGCAGAGCAGAGGCCCCTCACACGTTTCTCTGCAGACACCTCCACACCCATCCTCTGGTCCCTGAAGCTGCAGGACTTGCCTTCCCACTGTAGTGGCTCAGCAGCTCACACTGCAGCTCTGCACACAACCCCTCTGACAGCCAGGACCATCCTGCATACAGGTGGCCAATGTCACACTTGACCCGAGTGCTTCCTGCCACTCACCCAAGGTTGGGCATCCAGGGCCCAGACAAGGTATGGGATACAAGAGGCCACAGACCGCAAACTGAGACACAGCGATGGGCAGGAAAGGATGCTTTTGCTACACAATAAGCCACACCCAAAATTAGTAGCTTAAGACATTAACTGTTTAGCTCATGACTTTGTGAGACAGCAATCAGGGAGGGGCTCACCAGTTTGTCCTTGGGTTTGGGTGGGGCTCTGTTGGCCTAAGCTGGGCTTGCTTATTCTCCTGTGGGCTGCAGCATGGTGGCTGAGAGTGATGCAACATAGTCTCACTCCATGTGTCTCTCATCCTCCAGCAGGCTAGCCCGGGCTGGCTCCCACAAGCTGTACAGACAGTCCCAAAAGCAAGTATGGAGATGGACAGGGCCTCTTGCAGCCTAGGCTGGAGCCAGCACAGTCTGCTGGCCGAAGCAGGCCCCAGGACAGCCCAGAGCCAGGATGGGCCAGCATTGCACGGGAGGTGCTACACCACAGGGCACAGGTGTGAGGGGAGTAACAGGCTCTGTTACCAAGCAATCTACTGCAAGTTCTTAATATCCGGGAAACAAAGAGGACATTCTCTACATAAAGCATCTACATCATAATTTTAGCAAACTGTTTTCAGTTTCATTTTGATCAAGAACATGACTGAGGGCCAGATCTCACTCAGGGCTGCCAGCTCGAGCCCTCTGCAAGACACAGTTAATGAATGTTTTCGAGCGAAAAATGAATGAAACGCTTCGCACTTTAAAAGGTGCTGGAGACTTCTGGTACTGGCAACTTGGCAGACTAGATAACCTGAAAATTCCCCTGCTGCAAACACATAGAAATAGTAGATAAAATATAACAAATATTCCTTTAAAGGAGGGAAACTGGTAAAAGAAAAAAAATGGAGGTGGGGAAATGCCAAGATCTAGAAACCAGAAGAAAACTGAACACTGGAACAACAAAGGAGCAGAAGGAACGGGGTCTGCCTGTGCAGTGCGGCGTGCTTGCGGGAGCAGGCAGGCTGCGGCGGACTGAGGGATGAGGCTGGCACGCCGCCGGGTGAGGGGCTGGATGCCACGGGCGGGCGGCCTTTGTAGGGAAATGGGAAGCCGGCCACGTGCTGGCGGCGGGAGGCCGGGCTGCGGGAGTCGGGCTGCAGGAAATTCGGGCCCGCCGGCAGGCGGGCCGGGGGCAAAGGCCAGCCAGCTGGGGCGGTGAATAACTGACGGCTTCTCAAATTTGTCTCCCTGTTTCCAGCTTAGGACCAACCAGAAAAAGCCAAATATGCCCTCCCAGTGAACCACATAGGACGGTCTGTTTCTAGTGAGCCCGTCCACAGCTTCTCTGTGCCAACAGCCTCCCACCAGGGCACACTGGGCCTTCCCTCTTTTCCACCGTAAAGCTTCCCACTTCACACTTCCCACTGCCTGCCTTTGAGTCTCTGTCAAAACATAAGTGACGGAGACAGCTCCCTTGCCGTGGTGAGCTCCAAATGGATAACCTTTGCTGCTTCTCATCTGATGGGGGTTCATTTACTTCCACTCAGAAAACCCTCCATAAAGACTAAACTAACTCCAGATATTTATCTCCACATATGTGACCAAAATAACTCTCTTCCAGTAATGCAAGGGTGTTTGCATTAGAAGCAACTCTTGACTTATTTATTCTCAATAGAATAAATCGAAGGAAATTGAAGGGAAAAAACATAAGACCATCTGCATAGATGTAGAATAGTACTTAATATGATTTAATGGCCATTCATGACCAAGCCTCTTAACAAAATAGGAATAAAAAGAACTCCTTAGCATAATACAAACTGAAAAAAAAGAAAACCCACTACAAAGTCATGATTAACGATGAAACAGTAGAAGCATTCCAAGAAAAGTCAGGAGCATGACAAAGACACCCCCTACTACCACAGCTTTTCAAGCTGTACTAAAAGCCTTAGCACTAAGACAAGAGAAAGCAACTTAATATATGAAGAGACTAGAAAAGAAGAAACAAAAATTTTCAGTATTCACCAATTAAAAGATTCTAAACTGAAAGTCCCAGAGAGTCTAGAAACAACCCAGTGCAACTAATTCAAGAGTTGAGCAAAGTGGCTGGATGCAGGATCAAAATACAAAACCGAATTATATCCCTGTACTGCAGCAACAGATGGTTTTTAATTTTAAAAAGATACCAATAATAAATAGCAATAAATTAATAGGATTAAGAAGAAATCTAACAAAAGATATATATAATCTTTGTGCAGAAAATTATAAGACTTTATGGAAAATCATAAAAGAAGACCAAAGTAAATTAGATAGATATGCCATGTTCATGGGTGAGAAGACACAATACCATAAAGATGTGCAAGCAATTGTCTCAGATTGATCTATAATTTAATTTAATCTCAACTAAATCCGAGTTTTAAGGAACATGACAAATGAATCCTAAAATTTATGTGGATGAATAAAAGACTAAGAAAAGCTGTGAAACTCCTGAACAAAAACGCGGGGGGACCCTCCAAAATAGTTATTAAGATGGACTACAAAGCTTTAGTGACTGAAATAGTGAGCTGCTGGCACAGTAAGAAAAATAAACAAAGAGGGCAAGCGGAGAGGCATTTTAGCTCAGACACAAAAGGAAAGAACTAGCACTTCAGAGCAGCAGGAACATGTGGTAGAAAACTAAAATAGTTCTCGTTGCAGAAAAATTAAAATAAAACTTTTAATTCAAACTTTACATATCAAAAACCCTGGTATATTATAGAATTAGATGGTAAAGAAAAACTAGATGGCTTATGGAAAAAAATAGAATGATATCTTTATGACTTCAAGTGGGGAGAGATTTATTGAAAAAGACACAAAAATCACAAACTATGAAGGAAAAGATTGAGAACTTCAAGTGCATTAAAATTTAAAACATCTGTAAGACAAAAGACATAATTATCAAAATGAAAAAACAAGCTGCAAACTGGGAAAGATATTTGCTTTCCACATAACTGACAGAAGATTATTATTCAGAATATGTAAAGAACTGCTACAAATCAGAGAAGAAATGCCAAGCAGGCCAACAAAGGAGTGGATAAAGACATAGATGAGCAACTCGCAGAAGGGGATGAAGTAAGGAGCCAACTAGCATATATGCAAGGTGCTGGGCATTGGTAGTAACCAGGGAGATGTGGATTAAAACACTTCACTTCCTTCAGTGCATATTTATTGAGTGCCCATTGTAGACCAGGAATTTTTTTCTGCCATTTAAAAGTCTGGAAATAACAAGTGTTTTTGATACTGTAGAAATTAGAACTCTCTTATATTGTAGATAAGAGTAAAAACTGCTGCCATCCTTTTGGCAATTCTAAGTAGAGTTACTGATACCCCTACCCCATGACCCAGCAATTCCATGCCTAACTCACACATGTGACAAGGAGACATGCACAAAAATTGTCAGTGCAGCCTTGTTTATAGTAGAGAAAAATGAGAAGCAGCCCAGACATTTACCAGCAAGACAGTGAAGCCCACATTGTGGCTGTCTTCAATGGAATATTATGCTGCACTTAAAATGAATGAACTCCAGTTAAATCTAAAAATCAGCTTCAGCTAAGAAAAGTAAGCTGAGAATTCTACACATAATATATTATCATTTGTGAAATGTTAAACCATGTGTATTAGTCAATTTTCATACTGTTATAAAGAAATTCCTGAGATTGGGTAATTTATAAAGGAAAGAGATTTGATTAACTCACAGTTCAGCATATCTTGGGAGGCCTCAGGAAACTTACAATCATGTTGAAACGTGAAGAGGAAGCAAGGCAGCAGGAAGGAGAAGTGCTGAAGGAAGCAGGAAGAGCCCCTTGTAAGACCATCAGATCTTGTGAGAACTCACTATCATGAGAAGAGCATGGGGGAACCGCCCCCCCATGATTCAGTTACCTCCACCTGTTCTCTCCCTTGACATGTGGGGATTGTGGGTATCATGGGGATTATAATTCAAGATGAGATTTGTTTGGGTGGTTAAGCCTAACCATATCACCATGCAAGACAATACTATGTTATTTAGAGATACAAAAACATAAGTAGTAAAAGAATGAAGATATGCATAGAAATGACAAATGCCAAATTCAGGATGGTGACTTTTGCTAAGAAGGAGGAAGGGTAGTCAAATGGGAAGAGATGATCAGGGAACATTGGCTATATCAGTGATGTTTTCTTCTTTAAATCACACACACACACACACACACACAATTCTAAAACACACAGAGGCAGAATGCTGACAAAGCACTGTAGTGTTTACATGAGTGTCTGTTGTTTTATTCTCAACACTTTTCTGTGTGCTTGAAGTATTTTATAATTTCATACATTGAGTTACTTGTGAATGCCTATGAGACTTCCTAGATGAATGTTGGGACTCTGGAATGTTTCTGGGGCAGGGACCTCTCCCTAGCATGCCCACAGTCCCATGGTCCACCTTGTGTCCACATCAAACCACCACCTTCCATAAGAGATTTATAGTTAACGCTAGGACAAAGAGGGGGAAAGAGTTTATATGGTCTAATTAGTGTCAAATTATGGGACATCAGATTCTTTTTACTGCAGGACTTTACTCAGAGACTTTAATAAGCTCATATAGAAGGTGAATCTCTAAGAAGGGGGAACATTTTCCTAACCTCTTAACATAGAATCCAGTTCTTGCAGAACATAGTGTGGGACATCCTAGTCTATGGACAAGCACATCCTTACACTTTCCAAATGCTAGCCCTTGGCCTTCTGGGTGTGCTGAGATTCAGAACGCTGCAATCACAAATCCTGGAGCTGTCAGGTTTCCATCCTGTCCCTTCACAATTCTGATTTGTATACACGTATTCTCAGCAAACTCAAACTCCACTGACAGGCAAATGGGCAAACAAACTGGACCATCCTTGCAATGAAACACCACTCAACAATTAAAGGCATTGACTACTGATACACACAATGACAGGGTGGATCTCAAAATAACCATGCAAAGTGAAAGAGTCAAGACAAAAACAGAGCACATACTGTGTGGTTCCATTTATTAAGACTTTCCGAAAGTTCAAACTAACCTACAGTGACCAAAAGCAGATCAATGGTTACCTGTGGATGCGGGGAAGGGCAGGAGGGAAAGGTGATTAAAATGACAAAGGGGCCTACAGAGGCCTTGGGGATGCATTTGCTGTCTTGATGACAATGATGGCTTCTCAGAAATATACAGTGTCACAACTTATTGGCTTGTACACGTTAAGTATGTAAAGCTTATTGCATGGCAATTATATTCCAATAAAGCAATTTTAAAATCAATTGTTAATTTGGGTAATGGCAAGGAGAAGGGAGTCCCCTCGACTTAGGATCGTGGAGACCATTGTACAAACTCATTCCCTGGGATGCGTGACATGCACTCAAGAGTTGTTAAATAAATGAGTAGGTAAACAAAGTAGTAAATGGGTGAATAGATCAATGGATTAGCCAAGACCTGCCTGAGCAAAAAACAGCAGACTGACTCAGCTAAGGGCCCAATGTGGGCCTAGATGGGACAGAGGTAAGGGTAGAGTCCAGGGTCTCTGGGGCTTGCAGCTGTCCTGGAGCACAGTGGTTCAGGGTGGAGAGAGGCTTGGCTGGGCAAGGAGGAAAAGCACAGACCCCTAAGCAAAGCCAAGAGGTGAGACTGGAGACAGGAAGGATGCAAAGCTGAGCTGGGCATAGCCCTGGGTGTGGGACCCGGTTAAGAGCCATGCAGTGGGCACCTGGGGTTCTGCTGCCCAGCACCCTTCTGGCAACAGCACCCTGATCTTTCATGGGGGAAGTGTGCCACTGCTTTCATTTCATGTGGTGTAAAAAGGGCCAAGATACCTTCCCCGACCCTGTCCCCACTCCTCTCCAAGGATGGGTAGTGGTCCAGACCTGAACTTCCAGGGTCAGCCAATTGGTGCAGTGATGGGCACAGGACTCAGTGTAGACCAACACAAGTCAGCCTGGGATTTGAAGGACCCTGCTTCCCCTGGGGTTGGTGAGCTGTAGAATAGAGGCTGGAGCTGTCTGGGACCACCTGGAGTAAAGTGTAGTGAGCCTGCTTGAGAATGAAGCTGATGCAGAGGGAATGGGAAACAGGGGTGTGGAGAGCTCATTCCTGAGGTGCTGTGTGCGAGGCTGGGCCCACCACACTGCCCAGACCTGCTCCAGACTCTTACACCAATCAAGCTGGCCCTTTACTAAGTGAATTTTGATTTCTTTCTCTGGCAGCCAGAAGAGCCCTGATTGACACAGGACCTCCAACCAGAACAGGACGATGAGGTACCGTCCATGGAGCAGCAGGGCCGGACCCTATACAGCATCTCACCTGCATTTACTCTCTGCATAAGGAGTCCAATTCCTGATCTTAAAAGAAATCATTTCTATCTGACCTTGGACTTCATACAGCCAAAGAATCACTATCCCTATTTCAGAGAAGAGAAGGTTAAGGCCCAGAGAAACAATACATGTTCAGTCTTAGAGATGTAAACAGCCTTACTCCCATCCAAGGAGGTGTGCACTCTAAAACGCTTCCTTAGTGACCTTTTTTGCTGAGACCTTTCCTCTAGGCTCTGCCTCCTGCACTTATCTCTGAACCTGCCTCCCTCCTTGAGCCCTACTTGGGCACTCCCTGCCTGCCCCTTCCCCGTGGGGCACATGCAGTGTGTAGACTCTACTGCTTTCATATGGAAGCCTCCTGAGGACACAAGCCCTTATCCTAGACCCCTTCCCAGCCTCATTGCTGACCAGGCCCAGGCCTTGTCTCTGCCTGTCTCAGAGTGGAGCTCACACCACGCAGGCAGAGAGAGGTAGGATTTGGTGGAGGCAGGGAGCCACATGCCTCACTCTCTGCAGGGACCTGGAGCTCCTCCAGAGGGTCAGACTCGGGCCTAGAACCAGGGCATGGGCAGCCGGTGGCCCTTCCTAGGCCTCCACTGGTGCAGAACAGATGAAACCAAAGCCGGCTGCAGTCTCGTCTACCTGGCTGAGTTGGCATCCTTGGGGTGGTGCAGGGGCTTGCCCAGCAAGTCATTATTCTGCCATCCAGCTGTGCAAGATGGGAGGATGACAAGGAGAAGCAGGAACTTATGATGGAGATGCCAGAGCGGGGACAAGAAGGCAGGGCCATCTATTGCAAGGCCTGGGGCTTCACTGGCTGCAGTAGAACAGAGTTTGAGCCTGCAGAAGGAGATCTCCAGCACACAGGACCCATTAAATGGAGCAGGTACAGAGAACAAACATCTGAGAAGCAGGTCTTTCCTGACTCTCCCTACTCAATGCAGCTAAGTTCGGGACAGGTCTCCCTGGCTTGAAAAGAAGTGGAGAGAAGGGACAATTGCCATGCTAAAGAATGCACAACCACAGAACCCCTTTTTACTACTTAGCCCCTGTGGATGGCAAACCACACATGTAAAGTAAGAGTTCAGATTTGCTCAGAGAGGTGACATCAGTGAGAACGGCTGGGCGAGGACCTCCAAAAATTCTCTCTTCCTTCAAAGCAGTGAGAATCCTGTTAAAAAATAGTCAGAATCAACATTTCAGAACGCTGCAAATTAACCAAGGGCTTGCAGCAATCTGAAGAGTGTTTAATCAAGAAAAAAGGCTGACTCTCAGGAAGAACAGTGAGCTTCGTGGCATTTTAACTTGTCCTATTCCATTCCTCCCCCCTCCGGCAGCTTCCAGACACCTCAAAATTCAACAGCCACAATCATGGGTGAAAACCAGCAGTCTGCCTGTCTCTGCAGGGGCAGCATAGGGTTGGAGCTGCTTCAAAGCCCCTTCCCAGAGGATTGTCATTATTTGACCTGACAGGTGTTTCCCTGGAAGACCTCACTTACAAAACTGTCTTTGTTTGACCTGACTCATCTCACCCAGTGCAAACTGCCTGTCTCCTGGAATTATTTGCCAAAACCATCAAGGCAATTGTTGAATATTGAGGCTTCCTGAGGTAGTAGATAACAGTTGGCACAAATAATAAGTTAACCAAAAAGCTTAAGAGGAAAAGCTGAGAAATTAGATGTCCATAGGGATAGGGACAGTGAACCAACACATCCCTGGGAATCTAGAAGGCCATGCAGGTGCATGGGGCTGTGTGTACATTCAGACCTGGGCACATGCTCAGAAAAGACCTGAGGAGCCCAAGTTCTCACCTCTGGCTGGCCTGAAGAATCTACACAACATGAAGTGAAGGCTAAGGTGGAGGTGTGAACCGCCCAGCCAAGGGTTGAAAGTGTCTCCTACACACACAGAGCCCATCAGCAAAGAGTAGGAGACATACTGGTTCCAGGAGTTTAGGAAATCTCTGTTCAAACATTAGCTGACCATTAAACTAACAAAACGGAATGTCATAACCACATGTGACATGTTTGCATTGTACATTTTACTGAATTTAAGAAAGTGGAGGGTAATCATCTATATCACAGCAATACAATCAGCAATTAAGTATTGGACATGCCTCTTTTAAGAGTCATGGAGGATGGAGGATGGTCACTGTCCCAGGGTCCATCTGTGTCCCCTTCCATTCAACTCTGGCTGCAGGTATCTTGGTGTCTGTCTCAAGCTTTGACACTGGCTCTTGATTTATTGCAGACAGAGTTGTGACAGCTTACTGACTCAGACCCTATGACACATGCCCTAAATGCTGGACACATAGACTGTTCCATAAAGGGAAGGTCCAGACATTCCAGCTTTCCAAATGTGCACCAGATCTCCACTGGACACTCTCTCCCTCCCAGGAAACCAATGAGATTGTGACACCAATGTTTCTAACCCCACTGTCAATAGGTTTGAAAATAGTCATTGATGTAACTTGCCCAAGGGTTAAACCCACCAACAAGTCAACCACAAAATCCCCCCTGAAATGCAATGTTTCCCTTCTGCAAGATTTTTCTGTCCTTCTCAGAACACGGATGCTCAGGAGTTCTGCCCTGATGGCTAAAGAATGTCCAGGACCCTCACCTTCTGAAGTGCAGCCCCTTCTTTTCTTCTCCTAGGTATGGCAATAGAATTTTGGCCAAAATTCAAATGGTCTGGGAATTCAAGGATGGTTCAACATTAAATATCACATCAATAATTCAAAGAATATAAATCTTTGAATCTACACAATTATCTAGATAAAGGATTGGAAAATATGTTCTGTAAAGAGCCAGATAATAAATATTTTTGGCTTTGTGAGCCACATGCCACCTTTGTTGCATATTGTGGGTTTTTTTGTTTTATTTGTTAACATCCCTTTAGATGTATGAGTCACTTTTAGCTCACAGGTTACACAAACAGGCCACCCAGATTAGACCCTTGGACTGTCCATCCCTGATCTAGATGAATGTGCAAAAGGCATTTATTCAGTACCAATTCTTAATACAACTGTTGAAAAGCTACACACAGAAAAAGGTCTTTCTTAACACAATATAACTTACTTATCTTAAAAACAAAAGTCATTCTTAATGTGAAGACTCTAGAGGCATTTTCAGAAATGAGACAAACATGTCTGCTATTACTAACATTATTTTAAATTGCTCTGGAAGTTCTAGTGAAAGCAATAAGACAGCAAAAGTAAATTTTAACAGTTAGAAAAGAAGTAACTAAGTTATTTTTGATAGAATCAACAACAAATACTGGAAGTAACATAATATTTCCATAAGAGAATGTTTATGGAAAAAGCCAAACTCTGTAAAATATTTGAAGAGGTCTGTTCTGAGCCAAATATGAGGACCATGGCCTGTAACACAGCCTCAGGAGGTCCTGAGAACATGTGCCCAGGGTGGTTGGGTTACAGATTGGTCTCATATATTTTAGGGGAACAGAAGTTACAGGCAAAGACCTAAATCCATATGTGTAAGGTATATATTGGTTTGGTCCAGAAAGGCTGGTCATCTCGAAGTGGAGGCTTCCAAGTCATAAGTAGATTTAAAGATTTCCTGATTGTCATTTGGTTGAAAGAGATGAGCTTTGTCTGAAGCCTTGAAGTTAGCAGAGAGAAATGCTTCAGTTAAGATAAGGGAAGGCAAGGTTCTTGTCATGTAGATGAAGCCTCAAAGCAACAGGTCCCAGAGAGAATAGATGGGGAATGTCTCTCAGCAGACCTGAAAAGCCATCACTCTATTGGAAAAGACCTAGTTAGGGAGTGAGATTCTCTACAGAATGGAAATATCCCCCCCAAGAGAGGTTTTGTGAGACCATTTCAAAATATGTCAAATAAATATATTTTGGGGTAAAACATTTTGATTTCCCTCAGGGCCTGCTGTTCGTCTTGGGATGTGATACCAGAGTCAGGTTGGAATTTGATATCTTATTACTACAAAGAGTCTGTTTGTCAGTCTTATGATCTCTATTTTAATGTTAATGCTGGTCAGTTGTGCCTAAACTCCAAAGCAGAGAGAGTGTAACAAGGCAAATGTGGCAGTCCCTCCCATCATGGCCTGAACTAGGTTTTCAGGTTTCTTTGGGATCCCCTTGGCCAAGAGGAGGGATCCATTCAGCCAGCTGAGGGGCTTAGAATTTTATTTTTGGTTTCCAATAGTCATACAAAATAAACATATAATAAAGTTATAAAATATATTTGAGAAAACTCCCCAAACTGTCAAATATCTAGGAATAACCTTTTTAAGAAATGTACATGAGCTATATGAAAAAAAAAACTCAAAAAAATTCAAAACTAAAATAAGTCATACAATATTCCAGGATGAGAGGGGTAAATATTCAAGAGTTGTTAGTACTCCCACAAATTAATTTGTAGATTCAACTCTATTTTTATAAAAATCACTTTTTTTACAATGCTTCTCAAGTTTATTTGTGAGAGTAAATCAATTAGACTAGCCAAAATGCTTTGGGTAAAAACTGTAATGAGGGGATACCTGTTATGAAATGACATTTAAGAGTGTGGCTTATAGAAAGATGAGAGGAATGAAATAGAAAGTCCAAAAAGAGACTTGTCAAATGTAATAATTTACTCTATGTTAAAAGTGACATTGAATTCAGCAGAAACAAATTATTGAACAAATGACATTGGAACAACAGGTTAACAATTTGAAGGAAAAAAAAAAAAAGTAAGTTGCCTGTTCATCTCATACTATACATGAACATAAATTCTGGATGGATTAGGAGTTAATAGCATATGGCATAATTGCATAGTGATGTAATTCACTTGCTTCTTCCCTCGCCCATCTCTATGGATATGATCAAAGAAATATGGACCCAGGGATGTCGATATCAGCCTTGGAAGCCCCCTGCACACCAGGAGGAGCCATTTGAAATAGTTCATTCCCAGTTCCACTGTTCCTTCTTAAAAAGGACCTTAGCTTTCCGCAGGGAAGCACAGCTCTATCCACCCTTCCCAGCAGTCACATTACCTCCCACATGAGAACCACAACTCAGCCTACAGTACAAGACCCCTCCCTGGCTCCCTGCTCTGGCTCCAGTCCATCTCTCCAACTTCATTTACTACCTCTCTTCCATGCAGACCTTACAAGAACTCTATAGTTTATCCAAATTAGGCTTCGTCTGCCATCCAAACATGCCCATGTTTTTCCTGCCTCTGAGCTCATGCTATACACTACTTTCCCCTTGGAATGCTCTACTTCCTTCCATCGGATATCAAAACATGGTTGTCTGCCTCTCCAATGCCATCTTTTCTGTGAGGTTTTTTCTGAGCTCACACTGAAGAAATGAGTAGCAACTTAACCTCCCTGGCATTTGTTTTGAACAGGATCTGTTACAGTATAGGACAGGATCTCTGTTCAAACTCACTTCCACAAAGCAGGAAATATGTTGGCCCAAGAAACTGGAAACTCTAGACCTGGCTTGATCCAGGTGTTTATACATCAAGAGGAACATCACAATCTCTTTCTGGGCTGGCTGTGTTACCAAGCAAGCCTTCTACCAAGAGGTGGCAGGCGTGACTTCCTGAGCCCTGCATTCCTACCAATGAAAAGAGCTTCTCTTTCCTGACATTTCAAACAAATGTCCCAAAACTGCACCTCAGCAGCCTAGCTTAAGTCTCGTCCCCATCCTTGAACCCATCACCACGGGAATAGAAGGGGGAGGACGTTCTGACTGGCTAAGTCCATGTGATGCGGGTCCCTCCACACCTGGGGGTGGAGACTGCCCCACCTACACCATGAAACCTGGGAGGGAAGAGTGGGTGACTCGGCAGGAAAATCAAGATGCTGTGACAAAGGAAAAGGAAAATTAATCATAGCTAGGGAAGAGAAAGAGAACAGCCCAGAGCATGGGTCATTTCTCTCTTATGACATGTTGTGAGATGTTTTAACTACGTAGATCTTAGTTAGTTTTATCCCCTCCAAGAGTGCCTGTCAGACTGGGGTAATGAATGCACTCGGCTCTGCTGTGTTACTGCAGCACAGGCTTTTCCTGCTGTGAGAAATAATCAGTGAATAGTGTGCCCTGCCGAGACCAGGCTAGATCGGAGCAGACTAGACCAGACCAAACCAGGCAGAGATTCAGATGAAACCAAACCAGAACAGACCAGACTAAACTGGACCCAGGCCACTTTCCATCCAGTTGGAACTCCAAGGCAAGAAACGAATCAAAGACCAGACCAAACTGAGAATTGGAGACCAAACTGGAGCAGAATTACAGGGCGAGACCACTGCTCATGGTGACCAAGCAGGAACATAGACCAGAACTAAGCTGAGGGACCCAGGCCGCACCATCGGACCAGGAGCCAGGCGAAACCGATCAGACCAGGCCAAGCGGGACCCAGTCAACCCCACCAACGGACAAATGGTTAGAATCAAACTGAAAGGCAATCGAACCGAATCCAGGCGAAAGGCAAACTAGGCCAAGCTTGGACCGAATCGGACCCAGAATCCAGGCAGGAACCGAATGGACCCCGAATCCGGCAGACCGTCAGACCCAATCCAGGCAGACGAACTAAAGCTTGGACGGTCCGGACCCCGAATCCAGGCAGAGATTGTACGTCCCGGAGCCAGAATCAGGCAAAGACCCAGAACTAAAATTCCAGCGGACCAGTTCAGGCAAGCAGATGGCTCCAGGCCCAGGAGCTTGAATCCAGAGCTTGAGATGCAAGCTTGAGATCATGCAGATGAGCAGATCAAAGCAGAGGCCAAAGCCGGATCAAGCAGTTGACAGATCAAGCGGAATCAACCAAATAAGCTGGGAATCGGCCCCGGTTGAAGGCTTGCGTGGCCGGTCAAGCATGGGAGTTAAGCAGATTCAAACGATTCATGCGATCTAAGCTTGAGATCGGCAGGTCGCCAGATAAAGCTTGGTACAACGATCGAATCGAGCAGTCAACTTGGGCCGAAACGGTAAAAGTAAAATCCAGCAGACCCAGGCAGATCAAAAGCGAATAGAAGCAGGGCCGGGCCCGGGTCAACCTTGACGGACCAAACTGAATCAACAGATGGCGGCAGATCAGGCCAGAACCAGATCCAGGCTGGAGGCCAAAAGCCCGGACCAAAGACTAAGCGGGCTCAAGGAGTGAACCAAAACCCCGGACCCAGAGCCAAAGCGGACCCGGAGCCACACAAAACTCGCGGACCCAGTCCAGGCCAAGCAAAGCGGGCCGTCGTGTTCAGATCGGCAGACCAGGCAGTCAAGCGGGCAGATCCAGGAATAAACTACGGCTAAAACTGGGGCCAAGCGAGGGATCAAGCGGATAAACCCCGGTCAAACTGGATCCAGAACCAGGAATCCAAGCGGGGCCAAGCGGTCAGACCCAGATAAAGGCGGTGGCTTCCGAATAAGGCGAGGAGTAAAACGGATCAAACCAGACCAGAGCAGACCCAGGCAGATCAAACCAGATTCAGGCCAGTTTCAACCTTGCTCGAACCAGAGAAACTGAATAAAAGCGGATAAGCCGGTTTCGGAAGGAGCCGAATAAACGAGATCAGCAATTCAGGCCGGATAAAATGCATTGCAAACTTGAATTAAACGGTGGAACTACATAAAGCTTGGCCAAAACCAAATTCAGGCTTGAGAATGGAAAACGAGATCGAACCAGAATTCAAAACTTTGGTCAGAACTGAATCCATGAGATGGCCAGGAGTAAAGAGCAGGGGCTCAGAGGCAGATAGAAGCTTGGAGATGGCCGGGTAAGGCGCTTGGATAAGCTTGATTGAGCCGGATGAAAACCGAACCCAGGCAGACCAAAGCAGAGATCAGCTTGGGAGTAAGCATGGAACCAAAGCTGAGATGGCAGGGGTGAAGGCTTGATCATCCTGAATCAGGCGGAGGAATAAACCCGGGATACAAAGCTTGGAAAACCGGATCAAACCAGATCAGACCGGTTCATGCCGGATGAAACCGGATCAGGCCGGATAAAACCGGATGAAACCGGTACAGACCGGATCGAACCGGATCAAACCGGATAGAACCAGGTGAAACCAGATCAAACCGGACCAGACCGGATCAAACCGAATGAAACCGGACCGGACCGGATCAAACCGGACCAGACTGGATCAAACCGGATGAAACCGGATCAGACCAGAGACCAGATCAGACTAGACCAAACCGGACCAGACCAGACGAGACCAGATCAGACCAAACCGGACCAGACCAAACCGGACCAGACCACACAAGACTAAACCGGACCAGATCAGACTAAACCAAACTGGACCAGATCAGACCAGATCAGACGAGACCAGACTAGATCAAACCAGACCAGATCAGATCAAACCCGGCTAAAACTGGACCAGACGGGATCAAACCGGATAAAACCGGATCAAACTGGATCAGACCAGATCAAACCGGATAAAACCGGATCAGACTGGATAGAACCGGGTGAAACCAGATAAGGCCGGATGAAACCGGATCAAACCAGACCAGACCGGACCAGACCGGATCAAACCAGTTCAAACCGGTTCAAACCTTATCGGACCAGAGGAAACTGGACAAAACCGGATGAAACCGGTTCAGACCGGATAAAACCGGATCAAACCGGTTCAGACCGGATGAAAGCGGGTAAAACCGGATCAAACCGGTTCGGACCACATAAAACCGGTTAAGACCAGATCAGACCGGATAAAACCGGATCGAACCAGTTCAGACCGGATCAGACTGGATCAAACGGGATGAAACCAGTTCAGACCGGATAGAACCGGATAGAGCCGGATGAAACCGGATCAGACCGGATCAAACTGGATCAGACCGGATGAAACCAGACCAGACCGGATGAAACCGGATCAAACCGAATCAAACTAGACCAGAGCGGATCAAACGGGTTCAGACCGGATCAATCTGGATCAAACCGGATCAGACCGGATGAAACCGGATCAGACCGGATCAAACCGGTTCGGACCGGATCAAACCGGTTCGGACCGGATCAAAACGGATGGAACCGGATCACACCGGTTCAGACCGGATCAAAACGGTTGGGACCGTATCAGACCAGATCAAACCGGATCAAACTGGTTCAGACCGGATCCTGTTCAGACCACATCAAACCGGATGAAACCGGTTCAGACCGGATCAAACCGGATGGAACCGGATCAAACCGGTTCAGAACGGATCAAACCGGATGAATCTGGATCAAACCGCATGAAACCGGTTCAGACCAGATCAGACCGGATGAATCTGGATCAAACTGGATGAAACCGGCTCAAACAGGTTCAGACCGGATCAAACCGGATCAAACCGGTTCAGACCGGATAAAACCGGATGAAATCGGTTCAGACCGGATCAAACCGGTGTAACGGCGGTTCAGACCGAACAGACCACATCAAACGGGATGAGACTAGATCAAACCGGGCGGATCAAACGGATGGAACCGTATGAAACGGTTCAGACCAGATCAAACCAGATCAAACCCGGTTCCGGGCGGATGAAGCGGATCAAACTGGTTCGAACCATCAAGCGGATGAAACCGGTTCCCGGATCAAGCGGATGGAGGCCGGATCAAACCCGGTCAGACGGTTCAGACTGGGATCAAACCAAGTCGGGCGGTTCCGGAGCGGATGAAACGGATGTAACTGGTTCAGACTGGTTCAGGCGGCATCAAGCAGCATGAAACTTCGGTTCAGGCCGGATCAAACGGATGGAACGGATCAAACGGTTCAGAGCGGATCAAGCGGATGAATCGAGATGAAGCAGTTCAGACGGATCGAACGGATCAAACCCGTTCGGAGCCCGGATCAAGCCCGGATCAAACGGCTCAGACCAAGATGAAGCGGATGCTTAATGCGGTTCCGGAGCGGATAAACCGGCTCAAAGCGGATGGCGGATGTAGCGGTTCAGACCGCATCAGGCCGGATGAAACGGTTCAGACCAGATCAAACCCGGATGGAACTGGATCAAACGGTTCAGACCAGATCACACCAGATGAATCGGTTAAACCCGGATAAAGAAACCCGGTTCGAACTGCATGAAGCGGATGAAACGGTTCAGAGCGGATCAAACGGATAAAACAGTTCAGGCCAAGATCAAGCGGATGGAACGCGTGAAACTGGTTCCAGACCAGATCAAACCCGGATGAAACCGGTTCGGGCGGATCCGGCCGTATGAAACGGTTCAGGCGAGGACCGACCGGATGAAACCGGTTCACACTGGATCAAACCAAACCAGGTCGAACGGTCTGGATGAAAACCGGTTCATAGGGGATCGTGCGAGACGAAACCGGTTCACACGAATCAAACCAAACCAGGTCTGAACGGTCTGCACGGTTTGATCTGGTCCTAAAGCGTCGGTTTGATCTGGTCTGAACCGGTCTGAACGGTTTGATCGGTCTGAACGATTTCATCGATTCCATCAGGTTTAATCGATCTGAACCTCACTGAGCTCAGTTCCATCCGGGTTTGATCCGGTTGAACCGGTTCCCATCGGTTTGATCGAACTGACTTCCGGTTTGATCGGTTCCATCGGTTTTAACGGTCTAAGCAGTTTCATCCGGATTTCATCGGTTTGATCGGTGTGAACAGTTTCATCGATTTGATCGGTCTGATCGGTTGATCCGGTTCCATCGATTCGGTCTGGGCGGTTTCATCGGTTGATGCGGTCTGGGCTTGGTTTCATCGGTTCCATCGGTTGGTGGTCTGAGCAGTTTGATCGGGCTGGGCCGGTTTCGGTTCCATCGGTTTGATTCGGTCTGAACGGTTTCCATCGGTTTGATGCTGTCTGAGCCGGTTTCATCGAGGATCGGTTGATCGGTCTGAACGGTTTGATCCGGTCTGAACGGTTTCATCGGTTTAATGCGGTCTGAACGGTTGGAGTCCCATTCCATCGGTTTTGATCCGGGCTGAACGGTTGATCGGTTCCATCGGTTGAACGGTCTGAACCGGTTTCATCGGACGATCAGTTCATCGGTTTGATCCGGTCTGGGCGGTCTGAATCGGTTTCATCGGTTGATCGGTCTGAACGGTTTGATCGGTCTGATCTGGTTCCATCGGTTTGATCGGTCGAACCGTTTGACCGGTTCGCCGGTTTGATCGGTCTGAACCGTTTGATCCGGTTCCATCGGTTTGATCGGTCTGGGCAGTTTCATCGGATTCATCGGATCATCGGTCTGAACGGTTCATCGGATTCATCGGTTGATCGGTCTGAACCATCGTTTGATCAGTCTGAACCGGTTTAATCGGTTTGATCGATCTGAACGGTTTCATCGGATTCATCGGTTTGATCAGTCTGAACCATCGTTTGATCCAGTCTGAACCGGTTTCAATCGGTTTGATCGATCTGAACCGGTTTCATCGGATCAGTTTGATCGATCCTGAACCATCGTTTGATCGAATCTGAACGGTTTAATCGGTTTGATCAGTCTGAACGGTTCATCGATTCATGGTTTGATCGGTCTGAACCGGTTAATCAGTTTGATCCATTACTGGGCAGTTTCATCGGATTCATCGGTTTGATCGATTCGAACAGTTTAATCGGTTTAATCGATCTGAAATGCTCATCAGTTCATCGATTTATTCAGTCTGAACCATTTAATCAACCGTCGTTTGATCGGTCTGAACCGGTTTAATCGGTTTGATCGGTCTGAACGGTTCATCCGGATTCATCGGGTTGATCGGTCTGAACGGTTTAATCGGTTTGATCGGTTTCATCGGTCTGAACGGTTCATCGGTTGATCGGTCTGAACGGTTTCATCCGGTCTGAACGGTTTCATCGGTTTGATCGGTCTGAACGGTTTGATCGAATCTGAACGGTTTGATCGGTTTGATCGGTCTGAACGGTTTGATCCAGTCTGGGCAGTTTGATCGGTTTGATCGGTCTGAACGGGGACGTCAATCTGAACCGGTTGATCGGTTTGATCGGTCTGAACGGTTCGTCCGGTTTGATCGGTTCCATCGATTTGATCGGTCTGAAATGCTTCATCGGATTCATCCGGTTTGATCGATGAACAGTTTAATCAACCGTCGTTTGATCGGTCTGAACGGTTTAATCAGTTTAATCCAGTCTGGCTCTTTCATCGGATTCATCGGTTTGATCGATGAACGGTTTTAATCAACGATCGTTTGATCCGGTCTGAACGGTTTGATCAGTTTGATCGGTCTGAACCGGTTTGATCGGTCTGAACGGTTTGATCCGGTCTGAACCGGTTTGATCGGTTTGGTGGTCTGGAGCAGTTTGATCGGTTTGATCGGTTCCATCGGTTGATCAGTCCTGAACCGGTTTAATCGGTTTGATCGTTCATCAGTCTGAACCCGGTTTCATCGGTTGATCGGTCTGAACGGTTTGATCAGTCTGATCGGTTCCATCGGTTTGATCGGTTCCATCCGGTTTGATCCGGTCTGAACCGGTTTCATCGGTCTGAATACCCGGTTTGATCAGAGTTTGATCGGTTCCATCCGGTTTGATCCGGTCTGAAGCATCTGGTTTGATCCGGTCTGAACCGGTTTGATCCGGTTTGATCCGGTTCCATCCGGTTTGATCCGGTCTGAACCGGTTTCATCCGGTCTGAACCGGTTTGATCCGGTTTGATCCGGTTCCATCCGGTTTGATCCGGTCTGAACCGGTTTCATCCGGTCTGAACCGGTTTGATCCGGTTTGATCCGGTTCCATCCGGTTTGATCCGGTCTGAACCGGTTTCATCCGGATTCATCCGGTTTGATCCGGTCTGAACCGGTTTGATCCGGTTCCATCCGGTTTGATCCGGTCTGAACCGGTTTCATCCGGTTTGATCCGGTCTGAAGTGGTTTCTGAACCGGTTTGATCCGGTTCCATCCGGTTTGATCCGGTTTGATCCGGTTTGATCCGGTCTGAACCGGTTTCTGAACCGGTTTGATCCGGTTTGATCCGGTCTGAACCGGTTTGATCCGGTCTGAACCGGTTTCATCTGGTTTGATCCGGTCTGAACCGGTTTGATCCGGTTTGATCTGGTCTGAACCGGTTTCCGGTTTCATCCGGTTTGATCCGGTGTGAACCGGTTTCATCCGGTTTGATCCGGTCTGAACCGGTTTCATCTGGTCTGATCCGGTTTCATCCGGTCTGAACCGGTTTGATCCGGTTTCATCCGGATTCATCCGGTCTGAACCGGTTTGATCCGGTTTCATCCGGTTTGATCCGGTTTGATCTGGTCTGAACCGGTTTGATCCGGTTTCATCCGGTTTGATCCGGTCTGAACCGGTTTGATCCGGTTTCATCCGGTTTGATCAGGTCTGAACCGGTTTGATCCGGTTTCATCCCGTTTGATC